>NC_142064.1:165835772-165993549 GCF_059756535.1 Pantherophis guttatus
CTGGAGAAGAGCCTAATGCTGGGAAAGATTGAGGGCAAAAGAAGAAGGGGACGACAGAGAACGAGGTGGCTGGATGGAATCACTAAAGCAGTCAACGTGAGCTTAAATGGACTCCAGAGGATGGTAGAGGACAGGAAGGCACGTTGTCCATGGGGTCGGACATGACTTTGCAACTAACAACAACAAATGGCAGGCATGCATTGCATTCACAGATTCATAGTTCCTATCAACTGTATCCACAGGCTAAGAATTTTTTTAAAAAGTCAAGATGGCAGATGAAACACTGCAATCGAAGTTCTATCTGTTTTGTATGTGTATTATGTACATAATTGGAATTTCAATCACATCATTGTGGTCACCAGTATGACTTTTCTCTCTCCCTCCTGCAGATAACCCTGGTCCATATGCTGGTTGAAACGAGATGCTCAAAGTTATGTTGTAGACATGATTTCTCAGTTTAGAGAAGCTACAGAAATAAGAGGACTTAAATTTCCATAGCTGAATCCAAAATGACAAAACGAAAAGCACAAAGAAAAATTAACTGCATTCTGTAAGAATCTCAAACTTCATCTGCTGCTTGACTTTCAGGCACTTCTATTTTATTGTAGTTATCTTTCTAAAGTTCTTTTTTTTTAAAAAAAAAAATCACTTTCAGATACCTTCGGTAACTTGTAAGACAAAACAAAACCAAGAAACCTTGACAGATTCTTCACCTTCTTAAGGCAGTTACTATTTTTCTGCACAAAAAACAAAATTAAACTTCTATGCCTGCATTTATGAATAATAATCTTTATAGAATATAAAGTGCTACTTTCTGTTTCAAACATGCTATTGGTCTGTGTTATTACTTTTGAGGTTTTGCACTATAGCAATCCTTAAGTTTTTCATGCTATAAACATTCAAGAAGAGTTGACTTACTGCAAGTACAAAGAATAAAATCTGAATTTTAGCATTTTAATGGTATAGCATTGAATGCTGCATCATCTATATATATATAAGCAAAAACCATTCACACAGTAATCACAAAATCTCCAGAATCGTAAAGCCTACAAACTTGAAATTTGCCACATATTTTCCTCTTGCCTTCTAGGTGCTCACTAAGAAAGGATTTTTCCTTTCAGAGCATCAGAGCATTAGTATTTCTTATATTATTATTAACATGCTCCGATGCTAAGGAGTTCTACTCCCCCTCCCCATCTCAAAAGAAATCTGTTCCAAATGCAAAACACAAGCAGAGGAGAGGAGTTTCACTTTCACTTTCACAGCAACAAGCAGCTTTACTATAGAACAGTTGAGCTAAGCCACACCCAGCGTCCTCCTTGCTCACACAGCAAATACTGTTTGAATTTCCAAACACCCCTCAACTCTCCCACACACTGACAGGATGCTAGCCAGATGAATACCAATGGATGCTGGTAGGCAGAGGCAGATTTCCCCCCACCCCCTTATTTTCCTCCTCAGTTCAGATGAATCTGTTCCTTCTACTGTAACATCAGTTAAAGGGAAAATAGGCAAAAAAACACAGAAAAAGATTTACAGATGTAAATCTGTAAATTTAGGAAATTTCCTAATTAGGAAAACACAAGTAAGGGAAGCTGTACACAAGTATCATCAAACTCAGCCCCAAGTCAGTAGACAGGCTGTAAAAAAGTATACATGTAATAACTCCTACGTTAATTAGTCACAAATGAGATCAATGCCTTGGACTAATAAGTATTTGTCTGTTTTTAAATATGAACCTCAGATTGATTACTCCAGGGATAAGGTTGTTGATCTCAGATCCCGGTTACCCTGTGCCTGGTGCCATGCTCTAAAGTGGCAGGATAAGAGTCCCAGGATGTGCTGTAGTGGCGGTAAAGTCCACCTCTCTCCCTTCAGCCCTACCCTGAACCCTTACACAGCCTTCTCACCCACCAGCATCCAATGGCAAAGCACTTTCTTTCTGTTGTCCGGAAGTACAATGGATGCTTCCAAATAACGTCTTTTGGAGCCAGAGAGATGAAGGAGGGAAATTTTATGCCAACATTCAAAGTGCAGGGGCAGGTCTACCACAGGATAGGGAGTATCATGGCGGGGCCTCAGCAGCAGCCTTAATTTCTACAGAAATACTTTGTTGGTGATGATGACAATGAGAGGGACATCCATTGTGAAATTTACCCAGGCGTTAATCTACAACTGGTTAGCCAACTGCAGCAGTTGCTGCTTGAACACAACAAGTATATTTTGGAACTTAAGGCTGCTGTTGATTCTGTTCCTAAGGGCCACAAGGACTTCCAATGCCGATAGGAAGCCTTCTGGAGAGCACCGAGGTCGTTTCAATGCCCCCACGACTACAGAAGTGGCTGTTCTCATTGTTGGCCAGGATTTTGAGAAGAGATATATTTTTCTCCACAGCAGAGACAACAGGTTATTATGAATCAGTGAGACGCACCATGCCTATGACACTCTCCAGTACCCTCTGATGTTCTGCTATGGAGAAGATGGCTATTACATCAATATACCTCAGTGTGACCCAAACATCAAGGTTCCTCTCAAGAAGACCGTGTCTGCTGCTGCCTTTTACAGCTACAGGATAATGGAGGGTGATGGCGAAGAATGCTACCTACTGCTGTTCTGCAACCTTCTCAATCAATATCTGGTTGATATGTATGTGAAAATTGAGAATGAAAGACTCAATTGGATTCGTAGAAACCAAAAAAACCTGAGAAGTGAGGAGTATGTGCACCTGAAGGATGCCATGACAAGAACTGACAACCACTTATCACAGGTTGGCAAGATGGTTGTTTTGCTGTCTTCTTTCACTGGAGGACTCCACTACATGCATGAGCGAATTCAAGATACGATGACATATGTGCGCCATTTCAGACAACCAGATCTGTTCATTCATTTATCTGCAATCCAAAATGGCCAGAAATCGTACAGATCTTGAAACATGGACAAAAATCTCACAATAGACATGACATAGTAGTAAGTTTTACATGAAAGTAAAACATATCATGAAGTTCCTCACTAAAACTTGCATCTTTGGAAATACCAGATGTCACATGTACTCCATGGAATGGCAGAAACACAGACTCCCCCACATTCATATTCTTCTGTGGCTAGAAGAGAAGAGAAGACCAGAGTCCATTGACAAAGCTGAGGTACCTGATCCCGACCTAGACCTAGTCCTCCATGACATTATCAAGATGACAATAATCCACAACCTATGTGGACCCCTCAACAGGAACTCAACCTGCATGGTGGATGGCACCTGCAGCAAGAAGTACCCCCTTTTTGAAGGAAACTCAAACCAGAGAGAACAGTATTGCAAGCGGTCCCTGGCAGATGATGGCTTCACTGCCAACATCACTGGACTCAATCTTGACAATCGCTGGGTGGTGCCATACAACCCTGTCCTGTTTCGCACCTTCTCGGCTCATATAAATGTTGAGTACTGCAATTCAGTTAAATCCATAAAATACACCTGCAATTATATTAACAAAGGGTCTGACCAGGCAACATTCATTGTTGAAGATGTGGACGAGGTGATGAGGTATGAGGTAGGACAATACATCAGCAGCTCTGAGGCAGCCTGGCGCATTCTCTGCTTCCCTATTCATGAAAGGTTTCCTCCTGTTATGCACCTTGCCGTACATCTCAAAAACAGCCAGAGAGTTTATTTTACTGAGGACAATGTTGTTGAGAGGATCAATTACCCTCCCAAAACAACACTTCTGGCCTTTTTTCAGCTGTGAAAAGTCGATGCTTTTGCAAGGACCCTTTTATATTGCGAAGTTCCAACTTACTACATATGGAAAGGCAACCAGTTCTGCAGGAGGAAACAAGGGAAGCCTGTACCAGGTTATCCAGGGTTGAACCTGAATCATTCTGAATCTGCACTTTGTAACATTTCTAAACAGAGTGACATGGCTCAGGTGCTTCGAGAAGCCAAACTTATCGTGTGGGATGAATGCACCATGACTCACAAAAGAAGTCTTGAGTCTTTAAACAGGACACTCCAGGACATTAGGGGCAGCAACCATCTTATGGGTGGAGTTATGATGCTTTTGGCTGGTGACTTCAGACAGACTTTGCCTGTTGTGCCACGAGGGACACATGCAGATGAAGTCAAGGCCTGTCTCAAGTCATCCATCTTATGGCCTAAAGTCAAAGTCCTGACCTTGACAGCTAACATGCGTGTCCACCTTCAATGTGATTTGAGGACAGAAGAATTTTCTAAATTATTACTTGATATTGGTTTTTGGAAGAGGAGGGAAGAATAACTATTCTGAGTAAACTTTGTGATGTTGTGACAGATCTGATCAGCTTGACTGACAGAATATACATCAGGCTGGAGTGGATTGCGGTTCATGGCTGAGGGAAAGAGCTATTCTCACTCCAACAAATGACTCGGCCAACAACATCAACAACTTTCTGTTGGAAAAGTTGTCCATTGAGCATATGAAGTATGAATCTGTAATGTAATGGAGATTGGGGATGCTGTACATTACCCTGTGGAGTTCTTGCACACCCTCAACCCACCAGGATTACCACCTCATGTCCTCTACCTCAAGGATGGCACTCCAATCATGCTGATATGCAATCTTACCCCTCCGAACCTGTGCAATGGCACCCGGCTTCAGGTGAAGACTCTGTACAAACACGTAATTGAAGCCACAATTTTCACAGACGTCAATCAGGGAGAAACCGTTTTCATATCCCAAATTCCTCTGATCCCATCAGACTACCACTTTGAGTTCAAATGTCTACAATTTCCCGTTAAGGTTTGCTATGCCATCACCATCAATAAGGCACAGGGACAGACTTTGAAAGTGGCTGGTGTATCTGACGAGTGACTGTTTCTCCCATGGCCAGTTCTATGTGGCATGCTCCAGAGTCAGTTCACCTGACAGCCTGGTCATCCTCCAGCCAGCCAGCAAAACCAGGAATGTTGTTTACAGGGAGGTCTTGAGCAATTCATCTGAGGGATGAATTGAAAGTCTATGCTATGTTGTAAGAAAGTGAAGGCTTTTTGGATAAAAATCTGGTGGGTTATGCAAAATGTTTTGAAGAAAAAACTTCAGTTTTCTCCACAACTGTTTTTATTGGGTATAGTTAAGGGTTTTACATTGGGTGAAACAAAGTATATGGTGACAGCAGCGAGATTATTGATAGGTCAATATTGGAAAAATGATGCTTTGCCCACTATTGAAGAATGGACTTTGAAGATGGCCAGTTTTGCAGAGATGGAGAAGATTTCAGCATATTTAAAAGACCGAACTCAAGAGACTTATGTATGGGAGTGGAAAAAGTGGATAGACTATGTGCAGAATAAATATCAAACTAGGAAATATCAGATAGCTTTTAGCTGAATGAATGTATTATGTAGGGATAGATTAACTGAGTTTTAAGAAGGTATAAATGGTATATAGGGGGTGGAGGGGTTTAAGTTTCATAAAATGTATTTTTGATTAGGATTTTATTTTGTGGAAGTCCTGGGGGGAAAAGGGGAGGGTCAGGGAGGGTTTGGGGGGTTTGGGGGGGGGAATTGGGGAGAAAATGTATTTGTAAAACTTTTCAAATTAAAAAAAAAAAAGAAAGCCTATGCTATGCAATTTATTAGCCTGGCTACATAGACAAAACAGCCACGGTTGCTGCTGGGATTAAAGGGTTTAAGCCCATCTATTTCATTGTTGTTACACTTATAATAATGTCTTCATCTGTAACAGAAACTTATTTTAATGTCTCTAACGAAATAATACAGTCACTTTTTAAACTATTCATTAATTTCCAAGCTTTAAGTATCAATTTATCAAGCCCCATCACATAGTTTCATAGCAAAGCACGGGTATCCAGCTAGTATTTAGATAAAATTGACCTTTTTTTTGAAAAATGAAGAGTAACTGTATCAATGTAATGCAAGTAGATTTTCTGCATGAATAATTTGGCCTTCCCATCACTTTGAATTTGATATTTCTGTTTTATGAGTTGTATTTGACTCTTTTTTTTCCATTAAACTCATGGAAACTAAATGGGGAATATGACAGGAAACTAGTTAGATATGTGTCAATTCCAAAGATCTATGAAATTTATGACAGTAAGCCAGCCATTATGCATAATTTTTATGTGTTGGCATGATTAAACCATCTATGTTCCGTCCGTTTGTATATAGAAGGATCATACAGTTCCTCATAAAGAATGCAACTAAATATAACTATATGTTTAGTAAACAACTTTTATTTGCAGCAAAAAGAAGGGTTTGGGTCATTAGATGCTTATTTTCATTACTTATATACATGCAGAATAACAAGATTCAAGATGAATTATAATTCAAGAAATCATCAGTGCAAAAGAAAAAGAAACCAAGGAGAAAAATCAATTATGAAGCTTTGAGGTGCATTTATATTATGCTACCCAAAATATTCTGCCAAAAGCCTGAATTACAAACCTTACCAATCCCAAGCTCCCCTGCAGTACTACTAAATTGAGGTCTAAGCACATCTGAGACCATCAAGTTAGGAAAAACTGCTTAACAGTTTCCTCTTTGTATATCATGGAAACCTACATACCCATATTTTTTGAAGTATAAGACACTTTTTTCCCTCCTAAAAGAGGCTGAAAATTTGGGTGCATCTTATACTCCGAATGTAACCCTGTGTGGTGCCCAAAATGGTTACCTGGAACAGCTGCTGCCTTCTCTTATCCCTTCCATGCTTTGCCTGCTTTAGTCACTGGAGCTCCCTCTGAGGATCAGCTCTGCTTTTGAAGCTGTTTTTCAGCCCCAACACGAGCGAAGTGATCTTCCGTGCTTTGCCTGCTTTTCTAATTGCTGCTCCCTCCGACAATCAGCTGTGCTTTAGAAGCTGTTTTTTAGCCCCAATCAGCCCCAACCTCAAAACCAGCGACCGAACTAATGTGCTGAAGCTGACTAGGCTAAGGACTAGCCAGTTGAATACCTGGTAGGCAGAATTTTTTTTCCTATTTTCCTCCCCAAAAACTAAGGTGCGTCTTATACTCTGAAAAATACGATAGTTTCCATAGTTTAGTTGCTTAGTGCGTTGTGTGATCAAAACATTGTTTAATGGAATATTTAATAAATTTTTAAAAAACCTGATTAGAAACTTGAATCACTAGGGGAAAGAATAAGAACACTAGTTGACACACTGTTTCTTGTGCAAGGCCTTTACAATTCTCAGGTTGCTTTTCTTAGTGCTTATTTCAAGATGACATTTAAAGGTTTTTATCTCAACTATCCTATTTTGCTTTTAATGGTTTGGGAATATGCCCCTCGAATCTCATTCAGTGCTCTTTAGTTTTAGAAAATCTCATGTGCAAATAACAAAGAAATCTTCATATTCTAAGTGATTTGGAAGAAGTATTAAAAAGAGAACTGCTTTAAAAAGCTGCCACTGCGGCTCTCGTTCCATATCTCATAAGTATTATTATAGATTTATTTAGTTTTATGGTGCTATCAACTAGGGATACACATCACCCTTAAGATTTGATTTGCATCTAGATTTCTGAGATTCAAACAGTTGCTTAATGTGTTTTATTGGAAGCTTCCAATTCAACTTGGGTTCCAAATACAAACTTTCTTAGCTCACATTGCCATTTATTAGAAAATTACAAAAAGTATTTTTAAAACAAATGGGAATCTATCATGCTACAGGCAGCATCTTCTATACATCCTATAATGTATTTTGTTCTTGACCCAAAAGCTCTCTATTTTTTAAATAAAATAAAAAGACAGTGAGGCCACATCCTACTTCTTTGTTTGAATCCAGTCTAGAAATTATTGTGTAAGAGGATTCTTAACTAGAACCGCTGATTCTGAATGACCACAAGGTGACACCAGAGAGTCTAATTTTGTTAGTATTTCTTGGCTTCCATCTCAGTTGTTCAAATTTTCTTCCTTCCACCAGGTGTTTGCACCATTTCACACAATGTAAAATTAATATTAATAAAAATTAATGAATTAATATGCTAAGATAAAAAAGCTATCAAATATAGATCAGACAAATACACAGCTTTAATTAAAATAAGAAATTAAATTAGGAAACTTAAAATTGCTTTTCAAAAAAAGCACAAATATATTTGAGCAGAACTTTAATTTCTTGCAACTGTTGGATGTAATTTACTGGTTGAAATGCAACAGAATGTCATATCGAGATATCAACTGCCATTTTTGCCACCTCCAGCTGGCTGCAGTGGTGGGTTTCAATTTTTTTTTTACTACCGGTTCTGTGGGTGTGGCTTGGTGCGCGTGGCAGGGGAAGGATACTGCAAAATCTCCATTCCCACCCCACTCCAGAAGAAGGATACTGCAAAATCCCCATTTCCTCCCGATCAGCTGGGACTTAGGAGGCAGAGAACAGATGGGGGCAGGGGCAGTCAGAGGTAGTATTTACTGGTTCTCCAAACTACTCAAAATTCCCGCTACCAGTTCTCCAGAATTGGTCAGAACCTGCTGAAACCCACTTCTGGCTGGCTGACTGAAGTGGTTGCAGCTCTAATTCTAAGCATCCCAGATGTCACTAGGTTAGAGAAGGCTGATATGAATTCTCTCTGCTAATTATTAGAGAAAAATATTTTTCATATTAAAAATCCTTGTGACTAACACTTTTTTCAATAAAGTAGAATGTTTGTAGCTCAAGGTTGAAATGAGGGGTCCTTGGTGTTTACTGACCAGTTTGGGTAATAAAACATCTGCAAGTATACAATCAAGCTCAGAGAGCCCCAAGGACCCCTCATAACACTTTTATACATTGCATAAGACTTTTATGCATTAAAGCAGAGTGTCAAACTCAAGGCCTGGGGGCTGGATCTGGCCCATGAGGTGCTTAGATCTGGCCCGTGGGGCCCTCCTGGAAACAGCAAAGGACTGACCCGCGGTGCCTCTGTCAGCGAAAACGGAGCTTGGGAGGGCCGCAGTCAGCCCTCCCAAGCTCCATTTTCACTATCAGAGGGTTGCAGGTGGTGGTGAAATCCAATTTTTTTTACTACCGGTTCTGTGGGCATGACTTGGTTGGTGTGGTGTGGCTTGGTGGGTGTGGCTTGGTGGGTATGGCAGGGGAAAGATACTGCAAAATCTCCATTCCCACCCCACTCTGGGGCCAGCCAGAGGTGGTATTTGCCGGTTCTCCGAACTACTCAAAATTTATGTTACCAGTTCTCCAGAACCTGTCAGAACCTGTTGGATTTCACCCCTGGTTGCAGGACACTGTTGCAGCCGAAAATGGAGCTCAGGAGCCCGTTTTTGCTCAGGCTACCACATGAGTGACGTCGAGCTGGCCACGTCCAACCTGCCCCCCCCGAAATCAAACACAACCCTGATGTGGCCCTTAATGAAATCGAGTTTGACATCCCTGCATTAAAGCAACAAAGCATTATTGTGACACAGAGGCACAAGGATGAAAATATGTAGATAATTTCTACAAATACTTGCTCTCTTCTCTCCTATGTTAAGCACAACTCTTCATTTGCCTAGACAAGAACTTGATAATATTCCAGACACTAATACATTTATTTTCTACTTGACTTTTTATTCACTTAAATGTTAGTATATGGTGGAAATGCATGTTTTGCCATTACAGGATTTGGATAATCCATTCCCAGTGATTGACTTATGAAAAAAGATGATTCAAGGAGAACCATCTGAGGTTGTTTTGGCTCTCCAAGTTCAACAGGTGGTTCTTCTCTGGGCTCAGTTGTAGACTTCAAGCTTAAGCACCAGATTTCACATATTTTCCAAGAATGTGCAGAACCATATTTCTGGGCAAGACCCATGTAATGATTCTTGCCCATTTATAGAAATTCTTGCTACCCCAAGTAAGAGATCTTGGGGTGGTTATGAAAAGCATATACCAAAGAATTAAGGAAACAATTTGGCCAGGAAGATTGGATGGCTTTGTACCTTAGCTCTCTTTCTCCATTGAAAAAGCAGATATCCAATTCTACTAGTTGCAGAATTCCAAATACATTTGCTTAACAAATAGACTGTTCCACATTACTTTTTCAACCTGGGCATTTATTCCATCCCTTTTGACTTCTTTTCTTTAAAAAAAAGTTCCAACAAAAGATCTTTCAAAGTAGGATTTGTATCATTTTTACTAGAGCTACTTCCTTTAAGTGCCGCATAGGCTGTGAAACTCTTCCTTTTCAGGGAAGTGAACAGTGATCCAGCTTTTGTTTGCTGTATTACCTCTAGTTTATTTCTTCTGTTGTCTCTGGATCTTCAGACACCCCACAACTGGCCTAAGGCTGATTCCCTGACTGGAGAAGCAAAAGAGAGAAGCAGCTAAATCATCCAGCCAGGCCTCCTGGAGATATGAAATCTGCCCAGCTTCTTTCATTTCACTTGGCTGTTTCTATCCGAGCTGAGTTGCAGTCAATCTGACAATGCTCAGTGATGGCAAGGCATGAGGGCTTTCAGTATTTATTGGCTGACGTTGGGTGGTCAACCAGAATTACTCAGCATACTTTATGCTTGGGAGCAGTGGTGGGTTTCAAATTTTTTTACTACCGGTTCTGTGGGCATGGCTTGGTGGGCGTGGCAGGGGAAGGATAATGTAAAATCTCCATTCCCTCCCCATTCCAGGGATTTACTGCAAAATCCCCATTTTCTCCCAATCATCTGGGACTCGGGAGGCAGAGAATAGATGGGGGCGGGGCCAGTCAAAGATGGTATTTACCGGTTCTCCAAACTACTCAAAATCTCCGCTACTGGTTCTCAGAACTGGTCAGAACCTGCTGAAACCCACCTCTGCTTGGGTTTTATACACTTTACATTTTATACACTTTACATTTTATACACTAAGAGCCTGAAAGCATCTGGCTGACATTTGAGCAATGTATCTGGGCAGACAATAAGAATGAGCCCCATTGCTCACCCCAAATCTCATGCCAAACCCAAAACATAAAACTCTTCAAACATCCCTGCCTTTCGCTGGAGAGAAAGGGGTGAGGTGCTTTTCCACTGTCAGCTCCTTTTATTTTCTGACATTGCAGGACTTTGGAAGATTGATGTGGTTACCAAGGAAACCCGCATAGTGGTGCACAGGGCTGCCACTTCCCTAAGTGTGGAAAATGCCAGCAATCCACAACCAAGCTCATCCGGCTGGCACATTGCCAATTAGTTGCAGCTTGACTGTATGGCTGGCAGGACAAAAGAACATGATGTAAAGAGGAAGGCGTGTGCCCCTGTGTGTGTGTGTGTGTGTGTGTGTGTGTGTGTGTGTGTGTGTGAATGTGCATGTGTGATTCAAACCAGCAGCCTCAACATCTGCTTCAGTCAGGAGTGTCTTGATTTTAGGGCAACAGCCCCAAGGTTAGGCACTCTCAGGAAAACCTCTGCACTGGGGTAGTGTTGTCAGTTCACCTGAAGGTTGGAACAAAGGACAGCCAAGTGTCTTGCCTTTTTTTAATGACTCCCTTATGAGAATTCTATTAAGGTTAATAATTTTCAAAAATCATTTTGAAATCACAGTTTGATTAGTTCTTGCACCTTTGGTCAAAGTCTCATGGGAATTTAAATCACTAAGGACGGCTTGTTAAAATATATATTCTTAGTTTCTGCCTTTCGCTATACCGATTGCAGCAACCATCACAGATATGTATGGTCAGTACATTTATATAGGTTTTCATCACTCAGAAGAGACAGTGATTCAGAATGGAATGGAATGGGATGGGATGGGATGGGATGAGATGGGATAGGATAGGATAGGATAGGATAGGATAGGACAGGACAGGACAGGACAGGACAGGACAGGACAGGACAGGACAGAATAGAATTAAATAGACTAGACTAGACTAGACTAGACTAGACTAGACTAGACTAGACTAGACTAGACTAGACTAGACTAGACTAGACTAGACTAGACTAGAATAGAATAGAATAGAATAGAATAGAATAGAATTCTTTATTGGCCAAGTGTGATTGGACACACAAGTAATTTGTCTTCAGTGCATAAGCTCTCAGTGTACATAAAAATACATTCATCAAGAATCATAAGATACAACACTTAGTGATAGTCATAGGATACTAAATAAGCAATCAAATCATACTAGGAAACTAAATAAACAATATAAATCATAAAGATACAAGCAACAAGATTATAGTCGTAAGTAGGAGGAGATAGCTAATTGGAAGGATGAGAAGAATAGTAGTAATACAGTCTTAGTAAATAGTTTGACAGTGTTGTGGGAATTAGTTAATCCTGAAACAGTTCAGAGATCTTGGATCACAAAGAAATGCCTGCCAAATAAGAAGTGGGAAGTAATATTGGGATGAAGAATCTGGCTTGTAAATCAGAAAGTCTTCCTTACTTAAGCCAACCTAACAACCGACCCAATCTGGTGACCTTCAAAAACTGGATTGTAACTTTCACATTCTCAGCTACCATGGGAGTGCCCAACACCAACTCCAGTAAGATACCTACAGTCCCTCTTTACAGTCCCTCCAACATGTTGTTTTGCACTAACCACTCTTAGAAAAATCACCACCTCTTAACTTCAACTTTTCACCAGCACTTAATTATATAGACTGATAAGAGCATAGCGGATAAGAGTGCTTCAGGATTGTTATAAGCATGTCTAGATAATATAAGCCTGTTACATTCTCAGACATTCAAGGTATATATCGTATTATAAGTGGGTATGCTTTGAATTATCTTAAATGAGTGATAAGTGATATTGTTTAGGCAGCTGAAATGCTATGCCTGTGTTCCTTGTCCATTATTAATTCTCACATTCAACTTAAATGTTAAATGCATAGATCCATAAGCAGAATAATTTTGCACCAAGGAGTTCAAGTCAGAAGAAAAATGAAGGAACTGTTCCTTTATCCACAGATGAGTCAGCTTTCTTAATACAATTGTTAAAGGTAGCAGGATCATGTGAAGATACAGTATAGGTCAAAAGATGTTTCATTCCTTAAGAATAATTGAATGTGTCTTTCTTAACTCTAATATAGTAATTGTGTATGCAGGGTTTTTTTTAATACTCACTTTTCTCATTTTGATGTTAAGGTGCAGTTAGGTCCGTGACAGGACAAATGAAAAAACAAAAACATAAAAACACTGAATGGAGTATCAGAATCCCTGACTGTATTTCTTATGTATGGTTTCTACTCTGAGAGAATTCTAAGAGTTTCACTCAACTCACTTGACTATGTTGTACTAAAAATTTATAGCTGGCGCCCTCAGTACATTACTGTATTAGGTTTATTAAGATGCTTGTCTTCCATGTGGGCTGACCAAATTCTACTGAGATAATTCAAAGACTAGAGTAAGCTCCTGTTCCTCCCAGCCTCCCTATCAACATCTACGGCTGCCTTTTATTTGAAATTTCAAGGTGTATTCTCCCATAGCTCAATCTCGCCTTGGATCTTTATTGGTAAGAAGAAAGAGAAAGAGAAGGAAGGAAGGAGGGACAGAGGGAGAGATATTGTGTGTGTGAGAGAGAGAAAGAGAGAGGGAGGGAAAGGAAGAGGGAGGGGGGGAGAGAAAGATTGTGTGTGTGTGTGTGTGTGTGTGTGTGAGTGAGAGAGAGAGAGAGAGAGAGAGAGAGAGAGAGAGAGAGAGAGAGAGAGAGGGAGGGAGAGAGAGAGAACCCAAGTGTTTCATTTAAAGGTGGAGAAGTTTATTTCAAGTCCTCATAACACAAGAATATTTTCCAGGAGGAGGAGGAGAAACCAATAAATTTTAAAAAAGCAAATATTTCTAAAAAGAGAAAGCTTGCTGCCAGTGGTGCTACCTGGCAAAGTAATTAGGAGTGATTATTTACAACCTTGCTACCATTTTAAGGTTGTTTTGCATCTGTTCATTGTGCACTCAGAGAACAGCCACAGAGGGGAACATCTGTTTTCATCTACAGTCAAATGCAACATTCCCCAGCCAGAGACCTCTCTACTGTTTCCGTGGGCTTTAATTATGTCTGCCTCTGTACCCAGAGTCATCTGCCCTCATGCAGGCAAACAGAAACTGGGGCTTGGCTGGGAGCAGTTGACATAGCCTGATGTCGTTCCACTTGCCTTTCTTTTACCTTAAATCCCCTGTTCACCCGAGTAAGATACAAGTGATGTGGAGATGTCACCTCTACTTTCTGGAGACAGGAAGGCACAGCAGAGAAAAGGAAAAGACACCACAAAGGGGTGGGACAGAAGCACTGTAATCAAGGTCTTATCTTGACTGACAAGATAAAGTATACAAGGGGAAGGAAGGCTCCTTGTGAATGAAGAGGCCTTGTCAATTCCACTCACCAATACAATCTCTATAGAAATCTGTCAGAGAAATTTGGTCAATGCTGGAAGGAAGCTTTACAGTGGTCTCTCTGACACTTTCCAGTTTGTGTACAGGGATCAGTCCTGTCCTTAAAGTGAGGTCATTAGGTAGGGGAAAGAGAAGGGCCGGATGGATAGTTGAATAACTGAATGGAAACAATGTCCTTCGCTGAAACCTCAGAGCTAAAGCAATGGTTGTCTTTAATTCCTCATAGACACTATGCAGCTCGGGTGATCCTTTCTCTGATAATTAGATTAATAATTGTTTCTGAACAATGACTTTCTGCAATGAGAATTATTTTATTTGCATATATTAGTGGTGTGCTGTTTTACTAATAGCTTGATTTTGTTTGTCTCTTGTGAAACCTTTCTGTCTCCCAATGAAGAGCTGAAACCTCTAGAAACACATCTTTATGCATAATAAATCTCATTACAAAAAAAAATTATTTTATTCACCCTCCATTCCCTGTTTTTGTCTTTCTAATTGCCAAAAAGCATCAGCCCTCCAGGGTAGACCAGAATAGGGAACCAAAGTCATGCAGAATAAGGCTGATTCAATTGCAAATTCAGAAGCAAGAGTTAAGATTAGTGGAGATGAGGAGGAATGCATACAGCCAGTCTCTCCTCCCCACCAATCACCACCAATTTTGCATTCTTCTAACTATAAGTTTTAGAATCTTGGAACGTCAGAATTCTAAAATTACAGAAAGCCAGCATAAAGTTCTCCTTTGTAGACAAGTATGTCTAGAAACATTGCAAGAGGAGAATTTTGCAAGAAAGAATGACTGCATAAAACAATGTTTTGGCCATTTGGTAATAAAGTTATCAAAAGAGATATGGTCCTTTTTTTATTTGTGGGGAATGGGGTTGGGGACTAATTAAAGGGGAGGAAGGGGAAGGCTTTTCAGAGGTGCCCTGGTCTTGTACCCAGTTTTAAAATAATTTAATCCCAGAAAATGAATAAAAAGACCCACATTGTTGAAATGGATTCATTTTGCCTTAAATCAGGAGATTTAAGAGTAATATCTTGCAAATATCTCAGCAAAATTCTTAGTTGATGGAATTTGAGCAACTGCATACTGACTGGTGAGAAAGTGTCCAGATTAGAAATTCTAATGTGAGTATGCTTGGAGTGAAAATAGATTTGGATTTTACCATGGTCAGACTATGCCAAAACTGATTGGTACTATGGTTGCTTACCATTTGCACAGAATATAGTACTGCTTGTGATATGAGTATGATTAAGGCTGAAGCTCCCACAACTTCTGAAGGCAACCTGTTCCATTGGTTGATTGTACTAACTGCCAGAAAACTTCTCCTTATTTCCAGATTGAATCTCTCCTTGATCAGTTTCTATCCATTATTCCTTGTCTGGCCTTCAAATGCTTTAGAAAACAGGTTGATCCCCTCCTCTCTATGACAGCCCCTCAGATATTGGAACACTGCTATCATGTCTCCCCTGGTCCTTTTCTTCACTAGACTAGCCATACCCAGTTCCTGCAACCATTCTTCATATGTTTTAGGCTCCAGTCCCCTAATTATCTTTGTAACAGATCCATAGTCTGATCTTCTGATGTGGAGGTGAAACAAGAAATGAAGGTGTCAATTTAATTATGAATGAAAAGGATAAAAACAGAAAGTATGCGTAACTATCACCTGAGCTATTGTAAGAAATGAATGTTTGTTGAAAGAAGCAAAACAACTGCATATAAGCCGCCCTGAGTCTCCGGAGAAAGGCGGCATATAAATTGAACTAATAAATAAATAAATAAGACCCCACTTTGTTATTTGGAAGCAAAAGATGTGAAGAGAAAGAAAAGTAAGTTGAATGCAGAGGAAATGGATCCTTCACAAAGAGTGTGTGTTAAAACACAAAGAAATAGGGTCAGGAATATATGGGTACCAAATGAATGCATACTGAATACAGGAATGAGTGACAGTTCGAAAGAAGTACAGCCAGTGATTTAATGATATCGAAAGAATGAATTATTGATGCTCAAAACAAATGCATAAAGGAAGTGTGAATAGATTGAGAGGAAGAGGAAGATCAAAAATAGTTGTGATTGGATGGAATCAACAAGAGCATGAAAAAGAGAGAGAGCGAGAGAGCTGAGAAGCTGAAAGAAAGAAAAAAAGTAATGTACGAAGCAGTTTATGGGCATAGGGGAAGCAAGGATGATTTGCAAGGATAAAAAGCTATGAAGAAATATAGTGAATGGTCTTGGGAGTTAACTATATTTAGCTATAGCTCTGTTTTATTTTTTCCTTATATCTTGCTTCTAATGTCTTTGGCTTGCCATCTCTTACTAAATTTCTATATTTTGCAGATGAAGGAGAATAGTTGTAGCTCAGGGTTGAAATGAGGGGTCCTTGGTGCTCTCTGAGCTTGTTTTTTTTTTTTTTTGCAGACATTTCATTACCCAAACTAGGTAACCTCATCAGTGCATTTGCTATAGCCTGCATAGCATTACTTGCCCCCCAAAAAATTGTATGACAGGTGGGTAGGAAGGTAGGTAGGTAGGTAGGTAAGAGGAGTCTGTCCAATAAGACTGTAAGCCTCTTCTGCTCTCTTCCTACTTATTATTCTATAATATACATTGAATAGAAATAGTCTCCTTGTTTCCTAATGATATAATTGATATAGCTAGCATTATAGTTCCCAAAATTCTTAACTGGGAATTATCTGAGGATGTCAGATTGGAAGAGTTTTATTTAGAAAATAGAAACAAAATGTGTGTTTGGGGAGAGATTATTATTCCAGCAAATTTTTCAGGAAGAAGGAAAAAAGGGAGCTTACATTTTAGGTTTCACTAAGTTTCTGGCGTTTAGAACATAAAACATAGAATAATAGGGTTGGAAGGGACCTTGGAGGTCTTCTAGTCCAACCCCTTGCTCAAGCAGGAAATCCTATACCATTCTGGATAAATGGTTGTCCAATATCTTCTTTAAAACCTCAAGTGATAGAGCACCCACAATTTAAGTTATTCCTCCGATTAATTATTTTCACATACTGTATGGTTTTACCACACAAACATTGTTTATTCACTCCAATGAATTATAAGAAGATTCTCACTGTTAACATGAAATCATTGGTAATAAAAATGAACATTTTAGTTAGAGTTGACATCACAAATATACAATCATATACTATAGGATATTAATCCTCTCAGGTAGCATGCTGGTATCTTATCTGTACACTCTTTCATGAAGCCAACTGGTCGTCATGTTTCTGTGAGGCTACTTTTTTTTTTTTTTGAAAAAAGTTTTATTTTTAAATAAAAAAACAACATAAAAATATCCTTACAAACAATTACAGACAGCATCTCGATCGGTTAGAATCATTTCGTATTATTTGATATGGGAGATATTTTATCAATGGTTAGACAATAGAGCATGGAGATGAGATAGTATATATGAAATGAAATTTCGATGAAATATCTTCTGTTCGAGGAAAGAATATTTGTCATATGATGAGATTTTGAAAATCTGTGAGGCTACTTTTGACACTACCGTCATTATTAAAATCTACGTATCAGGCCAAGGATTATTATAAACCCCTTCCACAATTTCCCCCTACTATCACATTAACAGAACAGAGAGAGCAAACACACAATGTCCCTGTTGAAATAAAACATTTTCACATAAATAATAGTTGAACTTTCTGTAGAAATGTCATCAGGGAAACAGTGATAAGGAAAATAACTAAAAATAAAAACAGCGAGAGCCCTTCAAAAGCTTCGTTAGCTGTGCACACAAAATCAATACAAATACCTTTCACGTGGCTTTAACGTTCACCACAAGATGGCTCCCTGTGCACTACTTTTAACAGCCGGTTTACTCTCTCCAGGTGACCAAACCCGTTATCTCCATGAAAGAGAAATCAAAACTAGCTGCCTGTTTCAAAAAAACAAGCCTGGGAAACAAGTGAGTTTTATGTTTTAAAATTGAGGGCATCAGTCATTATGCCATTTTCTCTTTAAATACAGGCATAGCATGACAGCTAGATAACATGGCTTCAGCATAATCCCAAGGTCTCAGTGCATTGATAATTAATTTCATATGCTTTGATTATTGCATATGTTCAATGTGCCTTTTCAACAGCTGCATATTTTAAAAAAGAGAAATCTATGAAATGGGAGCAGAATAAACAGGTCAAAAGGCAACTATTGTTTTTATCATTTCAAGACTTCTAAGAAACTTTTGCATATGGATTTGAGATGACCACTATTTATTTCTCATTGTCAAGAAGAAAAGCACTACCCTGATACAACGTGCAGGGATAATTCTAGCCTAAAGCCCTTGAATTTTTTAAAAAATTTCTTTAAAAATATAGGGATGGTCTTAGTTGAAAAACTTAAAAACAATGTTTAAAATCAGGGATTCTTAAACTGCTATACTCATTTTATTTATATAGATTATTTCAGCTAATGCTCGGATTTTCAGAATTAAATGTATATGAAAATACAGTAATTATAAATGAAGATACGAAACCAAGTACAGGTAGTCTTCAATTTACAACAGTTCATTTAGTGACCATTCAAAGTTGCAACGGCACTGAAAAAAGTGACTTGTGACCATTTTTCACACTCACAACCATTGCAGCATCCCTATAGTCACAGATCAAAATTCAGACACTTGGCAACTGACTCATATTTATGACGGTTGCAATGTCCCAGGGTCAAGTGATCACCTTTTGCAAATTTCTGACAAGCAAAGTCAATGGGGAAGCCAGATTCACAAAACTCACTTAACAAATGTCTCACGCAACATACATTTTGGGCTCAATTGTGGTCATAAATCGAAGACTTATTCATAGTGGGAATATTTGCATCCAAAGCAGATTCTTAAGAAGAAAGACATTTTAACTGCAGCTATTCTACCAAATAGCAATCCTGCTTTCAGGATTGCTATTTAGTGGAATTAATTAAGCAGAATTTAATCCTGATTTAAATTCCATTTTAATCTCAGTCAGAAGCATGATATTAGTACCGTATTTAATTGGTGTCAGTCCTATTTAATAATTTCTCCTAAATCAACTGGACTAGTATGAAGACTAAGAACTTCTTTGAGATGTTTTGTGTGACTCTTTATCAATATCCTTTAATTTATTTTTAAACAATGTTTTAATTTTTCCCAATAGTCTATGTTAATATTTATTTAATAAACTTAGCCATAATTGTTGGAAATGGATTTTGTTTGGAATACCTATTTGTTTGGAGGAAAAGGGCCTATTAATTATTATTAAATTATTGACAAATAAAGCTTGTGTTGAATATTACTGATTAATTATAGAAATAGTATTGATTATTATTAATGTGAATTAATCACTAATATTAATTAGCACAATAATTTCTATATTAATTATTCTGTTTTCATTACAGAAATAATATTATATTGAAATATCATTTCCAATAATACATTTTTAAAGACCAAACAATACGTAGCAGTTACACAGCAATACTCTTCCATGGTGCCCATCTAATGGAGCATCCTTCCCTCCAAAATTATACTAGTCTCATCCTGATCTGAAGTCATTAAATGGAGACTTGTCTAGATGACTCCATTGTTGAAGAGACTATATTTTTTATTCTCCTTTCAGGTGTGGCTTATATTTTTTTTATTTTTATGCTATTTATTGCAATGTTTTTAATATTTGTATTTACTGTTCTTAATCTTCCTTCATATAATCTAACTGGGGAGATATATGGAAACATCAAAAACTTGCCTACAACTTTCTCATGCCTTTGGTTAACCCTAACAAAAGTATTGACTGTTTTTTTTTTCCTTACAGAATTCCGCCCCGCCCCGCCCAGTTTTTATAAGATTTTGTTTTTCCAGCACAGCAGACCCAAATGGATACAGAGACATATCCTAATGAGGGATGTACCATCAGCATGGTCGATGGGAGGGGCAGATATGGCATGAGCAGGGGGTCATATCATGTGTCGGGGGTGCGCACTCGCTGTTTGAGAGCTACTGCACGCCCCGGTCCCCAAGGCTCCTCTTGGATGCTAGGTGGCACAGATATTCAGGATCTGGGCCTTCGGCTGATGCTATGCAATGCCAGGTCCGTGGTAAAAAAGGCCTCCCTCATCCACGATCTCATACAGGAGGGGGGAGCGGACCTGGCGGGTATTACTGAGACCTGGTTGGGCCCGGAGGGAGGGGTCCCCCTAGTTGAGATGTGCCCACCAGGTTTCAGAGCATTCCACCAGCTGAAGGCCCAGGGGAGGGGCAGGGGGGTGGCGGTCATTATTAAAGAGGGTCTTGGTCCTAGGGAGACCACTGTGCCTCAGACTGCCGGATGTGAATCCCTCTTTGTGAGATGGGGTCATGGGGTTCAGATGGGCCTGTTGCTTACGTACCTGGCTCCCTGCCATGTGGCAATGGCCCCGCCCGAACTACTCGACGTGATAGCCACGGTGGCGGTTGATACACCCAGGCTTATGGTCATGAGTGATTTCAACTTGCCGTCCGTTGGTGAAACGTCTGATTTGGCTCGGGAGTTCATGGCTTCCATGATGGCCATGGACCTGACCCAGTTAGTTCATGGCCCAACCCACAGGGGGGTCACACTCTGGACTTGATTTTTGTCTCTAGCCAGTGGTTGAGTGGTCTTGTTATAGGGGATATAGACATGGAAACAGTGGTGGGATACTGGGGGTTCTAGGGGGTTTGGCCGAACCCTTTATTAAATTGCTGGCTCGCCCCGCCCCTTGCCCCGCCCCTCCGCACTACTATTTATTCCCAATAAATGGGGCGAGCGAGCCAGCAATTTAACAAATGGTTCGGTGTTTTTTTGTAATTTATTGGCCCCGCAGCACACCAAACCATTTGTTAAATTGCTGGCTCGCCCACCCCTCGCCCCGCCCCGCCTCCCACCCACGCGGCGCCAGCCTACCGTAGCCACAGCTTGGCTGTCTCAGGAATTCTGGGAGTTGAAGGCCACAGGTTGTAAAAGAGCCACAATTGCCCACCCCTTCCCTAGCCTGAGTTCCGCTGCCTGGGATCCACGTGGACTGCCACGTGGTTCCCCACTGGCTCCAGACGCAAGAGAGCAGGATGGAGAAAGCAGCTTCCATGCCTTCACTCACCCTCACTCTCTGCTCTGTTGGATCGCCGGCCGTTCGCTTACTCCACCCACTCCCAATCTATTGCTGCCTCCGGAGTCCCAGCTGATGGCTAGAGGAAAAAAAACTTCTAATTCTTGCCACGGGGCTTCAAAGGGCCGCCCTATAGCCAGTGGTGTAGCTGAACCATTTGTTAAATTGCTGGCTTGCCCCGCCCCTCCGCACCACTATTTATTGCCAATAAATAGTGGTGGGCGAGGGGCGGGCGAGCCAGCAATTTAACAAAGGGTTCGGTGTTTTTTTGTAATTTTATTGGCCCCCGGAGCTTCAGTATAGGCTAATTAGCCCCTTGATTCTATCGGCCTCCCGGCTCTCAGCTGATTTGTCTCAGCTGTTTTGCTCAGGGCTCGGCTGCTTCCTTGCAAAGAGTCCTGGAGCATTTTTTTTTTCCCCTAGCTATGCTGAAACACGAAACTGAAACTGCTTTGCTGTTGCTGCAAGGTTGGAAAATTAGGCAGGCATAATTCTTTTCTTTTCCCTCACCAAAAAAGGTAGGTGCAAACAATGGGAAATTTAGGGAAAAAGAGGAGAGTTCAGGATTTTAAAACACAAAAGAAAAAAAGCTCTATTTAACTAGGGAATTGTAATAATTGAGATACTATTAATTGTATATTTCTGAAAGCAGAAATGGTTAAGTTGTGGTTTGGAGGAATATATGGGGGAAATTATTTGGTTTATTATTATTGTTAAATATAATTAATTGATTTGTAAGAAATTGGATTGCATGGAAATAATTGGAATATTCATGTTCATATTGATTAATATACAAAAAAGGTAGTTATATAACTAATTGATTTATATTAAAATGTTGAATTTATATTAAACAACTAATATTACATAATTAACCAATGTGAGGATGGATATAAAAATAGATGACAATGGGAAGGGGTATAATATAGAATAGAAGGGAAAAATTGAATTTGATTAAGATTAGAGATGAGGATGAAGGGTAATATTGATTTTTTACAAAAATAGATGAGGAATAAATATGGCAAAAAGGAAATATAGAAATTGTAAATTTAATTGAAATGACTAAACACTGTTTAAATTTGTGAACCGGCCAAATACTCTGTTCAAAGAAAATACATTCTATGTTTGTATGTGTGTTTCTAATTATTGTTATTTATTCATATTTGTTCTCTTTTATTCTTTAAAGTTTAACAATTCATTTTTTAGTTTAATATCTTTATATTTGATTGGAGTTGCCTTTCTTCCCTTTCATCTTTTTTATTGTACAGCAATCTTTCTCCTCAAACCTACCACCTCTCTCTTTTCTTTCCTTCTTACTTTCTCTTCCTCCCCCTCTTCTTCTCCTCCCTACTTCCTCTTCCTTTCTCCTTCTCCTCCTCTCTTACTCCCTCTCTTACCCTCCCTCCTACTCTAATTTCCTTTCCCTTCCTTCATCCCTCTCTATTGGTGTATCCTTTTATGCATATGGACTACTCAGAGGGCTGAAAAAGTTATTTCTGACTGGTCCTCGCACTTTTGACCAGTCCTCGAACTTACGACTGTCCTCACATTTTACGTTTTTGCCCTATCTTGTCACCATGGTGAAGAGAAGCAGTTGTGAAATGAGTGACATGGTTGTTAAGAAAGCTGCACGGGCATAAATGTGAGGATGGTCATAAGTGTGAGGACCGGTCAAAAGTACGAAGCCCAGTCAGAAATGACTTTTTTCAGCCCTCTGCGTAGTCCCTATGCACATAGCCACGCCCACCCAGTCACATGATGAGCTAGCCACGCTTACAGTCACGTGACCAGCTAGCCATGCCTACACAGTCACATGATTGCCAAGCCACACCCCCAACTAAGCCACGCCCACAGAACCTGTTGTTAAAAAAATTGAATCCCACCACTGCATGGAACCCTTGTCATGGTCAGATCACTCGCTCCTTCGCCTGGACCTTTGAACTGCCATACCCTGCCGCAGAGAGGTGGAGCCAATAAGATGGGTCCGCCCCAGGCGCCTGATGGATCCTGATAGGTTCCAGATGGAGCTTGGGCCACTTCCTGACGATCTGGTGCATGACTCGGCCGAGGACCTGGTGACCGCCTGGGATCAGGCGGCTGGTGGGGCCTTGGATCGAGTTGTGCCTTTGCGGCCTCTGACCTGGTGCCGATCCCTCACGGCTCCTTGGTTCACTGAGGAGCTGAGGGAGATGAAACGCTGGAAAAGACGCCTAGAGAGCGGTTGGAGGGCCAGTCTCGCTGAATCTGATCGAACACTGGTAAAGTCGCAACTTTGGTGTGATTCAGCAAGGAGTTCATAGGAGTTTGTCGTGTGTCATTGTATCATAACCATAGAAATGCACATTAATATTTTGGCCAGCATTTATAGCAATAGCATTTAGACTTACCAGTATATACCACTTAATAGTGCTTCACAGCCCACTCTTGCAATCTTAGTGTCCTTAAAAGGCTCTGCCACAGTTGCAAGCAAAATGGCTGATCCCTTTCTGTCTCAGTGTTCAAGCTCATGGAAAACTACTGTCCTGTGGTCTGCTCATGAGGAGCAGCTGTAAGGAGCACATGTGTGTGATCTCCTGTCCTCTCCTTGCTGGAGTGTTTCTGAGGAACCCGTCTATTCATAGTTACTCATTGCTGCAGTCATTTCACAGAAGCATCTTCAGAGTTCACCATAATTTCTTAGAAAATCCCACCCTTCTTATTTTCTAAGGTTGTTTATAAGATCTGTCTGTAGTACAAAGGTACTCTTGTACATAAACATGAGTGGAGAAAGAAAAATTAGAACTGTAAAGGAAAAATAAAGGCAGCTAAGGCAAGCAATGCACCAGATTCAAGAGAAAAGTTGCCTTTTTGTCAGTCATTATGGGACAAAGAAACACTGGCTGACCTCCCATTTTGAAAATGCATCAATTGTCTGTATCTCTTTATTTCCTACCTTTGCCAAACTGCACAACAGGACAAGAACCTTTTTACTTCCCCGGTCACATGTTTTCCTTTAAAAAGGGTGCAGAGGAAATATAACATATAAAGTGTTTTGTTGTTTGTTTATGGAAATCCAGATTTCCATTGTCTTGATTTGCTCAACCAAAACAGCTACATGTGGTTTGTGTTATGTGAGTTTTGCACACTACAGCTGTGATCAACCCTTAAAGTAAGATTTGATTTCTATGAGTTGTGAAAATATTGGAAATATGAAACTTCAAAATACCATCAAATCTCCAGTTGTCTGAATTTTCAGATCTAACTTTTTTCATTATCCATGCTATTTTTCATCCTTCCAACCAGCTTGGTTTCTTAACTATCATATCCTTCACTTTAAACATCTGGTTATATATTTATTTTGGATGTCTCTCAAAGTTTTACAATAAATGAAAAACATACTGTATATATATATTATCTTGGAGCATATAAAGGTATTTATTTTTTTTATCACTGAATGAACTTGATTCATTGTATAATTAAAAATGTCATGACAAGTTCTAAAGTTTCCAAAATCTAATAAACACTAACTCAGCTGAAGAGACAATAATTTAATAAAGCAGTTAGGATTACAGTCAACAAATTCATACAAAAGGGAAGTTGGGATCTATCCAATATTAACTATAAATTCTGAGAACATCAGCAATCGATCTGAATGCAGAAAAACGGTCCAGCTGGAAATCATGGTATCTATTTTCTTCTACAACAGAAAATTGAACATCTATGGCATCATCAAGTTTCAATAAAATTGGGCGATAATCCTAGTTCATATAATTCATTTTACCTGGTTAGGTTGGGCTGCAGAATCTTTGATGCTGACTTTCCCACGAAAAGCCATTCAAGCCCATCCTCCATGAGGAACTTCCTAGAGATTAGTGGCTCTCCTGTGTAAGGAAAACAAGACTAGTTTCAATCATTTAGAAGAAGGAATACTGACTGGATATTACATCTCATGCTAAATCATAATGTGGTTTCTTTGGTTTAACTTGGTAAGATGTGGGAACCCACTTACTGATCAATTAGCATGCTGACTGGGGAATTCTGGGAGTTGAAGTCCGTACTTCTTAAAGTACAGTAACTGTTGAGAAACCTGTTCTGGAGTATTCCTAATTATGTTTCATCTAAGATATTCACCCCTCACAGAAGCAATGAAATTTCTCTTTCCAGCATGGAGGAAAGCAATTAGTGCAGAGGTTCTTCTTCAAGATTTTGTCCCTACAACTTGCTGAATATTATGTGCATTGCTTTACTGGTACTTATAATAGTTGACTGGAAAAAGTCTTGTCCAGCCTTGAATTTGCTGAAGAGGCAGAAGACCATGTTGTTCTTTAAATAGCTTTGAAGTATCTCTTAACACTTCCTTAGTTCTATAAACTGTCTTGCCCAGTTCTGTACCACCTTTAACCTTGTTAAGCATTCTCTCCTGATTTTCATCAAAATTATTAACGAAAAATTTGAAAAGTATTCAAGAATGAAAATCCACTTAATACTCCAATCCAGTTTGATAAAGACCCTTTGAACTATTATTCTCCTTTGAGTGCAATTTTCATATTTGCTGAGGACCCATAACGGGTACCATATTTTTTGCACTATAAGACGCACTGGACCATATGATGCACATTAGCTTTAGTGGAGAAAAACAAGAAAAAAAAATCTGCCTCTGCCTCCCAACATCCATCCAGTATTCATCTGGCTAGTGTCCTTGCAGCAAACAGCAAACAGCCTGGTCAGCTTCTGCATGTTATTGCAGACCCAGCACATGGCTCGTCAGGTTTCTGCTCTGTTGTGCCTTGCCGCCACCAGGGATCACTGGAACCTTCATTACTGAGCAGCTGATTGCCGTTTAGATCGGCCTCTCAGAATACCGCCAATCAGCTGTTCTAGGCGGTGGCAATTGGTGGCAGCGATTGGTGGTGGTGGCGAACAGCAGCAGTGAGCAGCGGTGGCAATCCCCACCACCAAGGAACGCTGGAGCCTTCCTGGAATACTGCCGATCAACTGCCCTGGTGGCAGCAAACAGCGGCGACAGTGACAGGCGGCAGTGACAGGTGGCAGACAGGCGGTGGCGGTGAATGCCGCTGCCAGACACACCCCTCTCCCCGCCACAATATTTGCTCTATAAGACGCACAGACATTTCCACCACTTTTTTTTGGGGGGGGGGTCTTATAGTGCGAAAAATATGGTATATCCTGGGACTAAAACTACTTCATGGTTGGTTCATATTTCTGCCTAATCTCTGAATTGGGTCAGTTTTCCAATTCTTTTGTGGGCTGGCTAGCTGGAAAAGTGACTTAATAATCAGGAGGCATCTTAATTTTCTCAAAAAATTCTAACTCACTTTTGCAAGTAACCACACAATATAAATACAAACAGAAAAAAATAACATTGATTTTAAAAATACTGTATATTGGATCCTTTCACAGATCAATACAACTGTTTCTCCGTCTTAAGGTGGAATGTGTGGGGCTCTGAGTGTCTGTCAGGACACCATAAATGCTCCATTTCCCTGATTTCTTCTCACTTATTCATCTGATCCTCACTAGACAACAAGAGATGTCTATTTGTCTGTCTTGCTTGCTTGAGAAAACTTTACATAAGAATGCTGTATCAATTGAAAGTTGTCTCCAGATCACTCTTATTCCAGACTACATGCTGGAAATTCAAAATTCTCCTTTTCATTTTCTTCGAAGTACTTTGCCGAGTTCACAAGTAGGCATCCAGTGTTTTACTTCTGAATCACTGAATAGTCTTCAGCAGCCTTGGTATAGCAGCTAAAAATTTAAATTGCAAACAGAGCGCATAAAATGCAAATGCATTCTTTATTTATGCTCACATTCTACTCTCACCATTCTCGCTGGGTTAACCTAACCTTGTTCCTACAGTCATTTCAGTGTTGGTGGGTAGCATATTATTCACAACCTTGAAAGAAAAAAAACCTCCATTCCCACCCCAATCCAGGGGTAGGTTACTGCAAAATCCCCATTTCCTCCCTATCAGCTGGGATTTGGGAGGCAGAGAATAGATGGGGGCAGGGCCAGTCAGAATTTTTACTACCGGTTCTCCGAGCTACTCAAAATTTCCACTACCGGTTCTCCAGAACTGGTCAGAACCTGCTGAAACCCATCTCTGACATGTACATAGACATATTTCTTCTGTTATTCTTTTCTATTGGTCAGCAGATTCCTCCTGTTCATATCTTTTTATTGGTACTATATTCCACCTGTTTCTTCCAAAATGCATACACAGATTTGGTTTTTCCTTAGCTAGGAAGCAGATTTATATCACCTTCCACTAGCTATGATAGATATTTCCCTCTAAAGGGCAAATTGTAAGAATTATCTCTCATAAGAGATCCTTTTGCTGTCCTGAATGATGTATATATATTAATAGGGTATACTGTATTTTTTTTTTTATAGAGATAACATAAATTCTGAGGTTTCAATCAGACTTCTACCTAATAAAGAAAAAGATAGTTATAAATGCAGACACACACATTAAAACTGTGCAGTGTTCATTCTCTAAAAGATGCTTCAAAATGTGCAAGAGGGCAGACAGGACATCTCTGGATAATTTCAAGCAACCATTACAGTAACAGTAACAGAGTTGGAAGGGACCTTGGAGGTCATCTAGTCCTACCCCCTGCTCACACAGGAGACCTGTATTAGGGATTTGAACCACCGAACTGCCGACCTTTCTGATCAATAAGCTCAGTGTCTTAGCCACCGACCCACCTAGTCAGGCAAATATGTGTCCATTCCCAGAGGCTCATGAATATCTTTTATAGCTACTTCACAATCTTGAAGCAGTACTGTACTGCTTTACAGTAAGGTGGGCAGGTGCTCCATTCACACTTTGGCACTTTCCAAGATATCTTTAGATGTTTGAATTCAATGTTCTGCATAAACTATGTGCATATAAAATTTGTGTCCGTGACTGCCATACCTTTCAAAACAAATAAAATAAGGGAAAATAATAAGGATTACCAGATTTTAGAGCGATAATGCTATAAGCTTTGTTGACCTAATAATAAAACTCACAGATAAACTTCAAAATAGTGTTCCTTGTTTAGCAACCACTATTGTGACTAGCAACTTGGTAATTAAGTGAACTCACAACTGTGTGATCTTACTTCAGGTTTCCTTTGCTTTATAATCCTGTAAAAATCATAAACATGGGGATTGGTCGTAAAGTTACTTCTTTATCATTGTCATAACTGTGAATGGCAGCTAAACAAGGCAGTCTCTAAATGAGGGCTACATATAAACTGTGGTAAATACTTTCCCCTTAGTGCTTCATGAGGCTGGATATTTGTCTCCTGAGGAATTCAAACCTGTTAAATAGAGTATTCCTAACCTTAACGATTATGCTCTGGTTTTAATGCAGCCATTACAATAAATGCAATTTATGTGACTAAGGGCTATTCATTAACTTTTCTAGATGGAAAGGTCCATTATATATTGGCATTAAACAGAGAATCCTTTTGAGCTGTGCAAAATCTTGGAAACCAACACATTTTGGTCCCTGAAACACAGTTGTAAATGGTTCCAATTCCTCTTTAATTCACCCTATACAGCAGTGGTGAAATCCAATTTTTTTTTACTACCGGTTCTGTGGCAGGGCTTGGTGGATGTGGTGTGGCTTAGTGGGCATGGCTTGGTGGATGTGGCAGGGGAAGGATACTGCAAAATCCCCATTCCCTCCCCACTCCAGGGGAAGGATACTGCAAAATCCCCATTCCCTCCCCACTCCTGGGGGAAGAATATTGCAAAATCTCCATTCCCATCCTACTCTGGGGCCAGCCAGAGGTGGTATTTGCCAGTTCTCCAAACTACTGAAGTTCTGGTATATAATTGCCAGTTCTCCAAACTACTCAAAATTTCCGCTACCTATCAGAACCTACTGGATTTCACCCCTGGTATATAGGCCACATAATATCCAAAGACAGGCTTGGGGGCAGTTTCAAGCCTCTCAGCATTAAAACAAAACTGCTCCATGGAGCTTTCAGTGCAAGGGATCCTAGTTGTCTGAAAGCAGCTTCCAGTGGGGGTGGGGGAAAGTGGTTAGTCATCAAAAGTCAAGATAATGTTTCTGGTTACTGCAACTGTTTTTAATTTGCATTTTATTTATTATTTGAACATTTTTTTTATTTTTTTAAAACATAAACATACAAAAACCTTTTCAGAACGAGCCATTGATCCAGTCATAAGTAGGTACACTAATTCCTCTTTAACAAAAGCTTTTCCCAAATCCCCGCTAATTACCATAAAAAAAAGAAAAAAAAGAAAAAAAAGAAAAATGTTTTCCCTTAACTTATATCATTTTACACAAATCAATTACCTTCTATTATTTCACCACAAATCTTAATTTTCAAATAACACAACTTAATTTTCTCTAACATTATTGCTCTAAATTCTATCTCGTTTTTAATTTGCATTTTATTGTGCTGGATGCATAGAACCTATAATGAATTGTATGGCATACAAGTTTCTAAGGAGCCACATAACTCTGCCTGATAGTAGGGCCAGGTCTTTAACTTGGTTAATGAAGCAGGGTATTAAAGTCACAGTTATTATAATCTGCACATTGTTCTTTTTTGGGCAATGTTGGTCAGCTGTTGCTGGTCAGATAAATGCATTCTAACTGGCCTGGGATACCCAAACTTTTCAGCTCATCAACCCCTTCATAAAGGTGTCCGATTGTACATTGACCTCCATTTATTCTATGAAAACAATTTAATGAATTCTACTTTATTAAACCAATAGTACAACAACAACAACATTGGCCCCTTGGATAGTCCCACTGACTTTTGTGGGTCAGTAATGGCCACTCTGAAGAACCACAAATTTGACTTTTGTACTGAAACTCGTGCCATTCTATAAAGGGAGAGACTGACTGAATTATTGAATCTAATTGCACAAATATATTCAAGAACTGCGGAAAAAAAAACAATGGGGATTTTCTTCTTGAGGAAAGAATAATATCTTGGAATGTTAGGAATCGTACACTTGAGTCTGGTTGGAAAAGATTGTTCTAAGAAGAATGCAAGAGGAACAAAAGTTATCCATATTATGATGGAGTCCGCAGGCATTTTTCAGACTCCGTCTCCTATGGTGCAGCAAATGAACGCTCGCAAAAGGTTCCAGTATCACATCATTAGTTAAAAACAAGCAATTACCATGCAGCGCAGGCTACAAGAATGAGCTGCATTCTGCATACTTGTCTCCTCCGTTCTTCCTACCATCTTATTTTCCAGATCCAATGGCTATGATGTCTGGGAATGATGGAAGGGACAATAGAGCTGGAAGGCACCAGGTTGGAGAAGGCTACCCACTTTTCTCTTCCCTTTTCCAAGAGTCAAATTGTTTAAATGTGCTACAGCTGCCAGGTTTGAAGTAAATCACCTTCAGATTATCGAACATTGGGTGCTATACAACAAAATGAGGTTGTAAAAGTAAAAGGTTCTACATTTAGGCAAGAAAATCAAAATGCACAAGTACAATATATGCGGTACCTAACTCAATAGTAGTAACTATGAGAGAGATCTTGGAGTCCTAGTGGACAACCATTTAAATATCAGTCAGCAGTGTGCTGCAGCTGCCAAAAAAGCCAACACAGTTCTATAAACAGAGATAGAATCAAGATCACGTGAAGCATTAATACTACTTTATAATGCCGTGGTAAAGCCACACTTGGAATACTGCATCCAGTTTTGGTCACATTTGGTCACAATGTAAAAAAGATGTTGAGACTCTAGAAAGAGTGCAGAGAAGAGCAACAAAGATGATTAGGGAACTGGAGGCTAAAACTTATAAAGAACGGTTCCTGGAACTGGGTATGAAAAGAAGGACTAGGGGTGACATGATAGTAGTGTTCCAATATCTCAGAAATTGCCACAAAGAAGAGGGAGTCGAGCTATTCTCCAAAGCACCTAAGGGAAGGACAAGAAGCAATGGGTGGAAACTAATCAAGGAGAGAAGCAACCTAGAACTAAGGATAGTTAGAACAATTAATCAATGGGACAACTTGCCTCCAGAAGTTGTGGGTGCTTCAACACTGGAAGTTTTTAAGAAGAGATTGGAGAACCATTTGTTTGAAATGGTATAGGGTTTCCTGCCTAAGCAGGGGATTGGACTTGAAGACCTCCAAAGTCTCTTCCAACTCTGTTATTCTATTCTATTCTATTCTATTCTATTCTATTCTATTCTATTCTATTCTATTCTATTCTATTCTATTCTATTCTATTCTATTCTATTCTATTTATAGATTAAAATCCATGTAGTGTTGTGCTGAATTTTTCTTCTGCCATTTTAAAAAAGTGTTTGTTGACTTCAGTGAAAAAACAGTTTTTTCTTCAAAAATATTGGAATTATCTAGTCATTTTTATGACTAGTGAATATAGTCCAACTGAGATCGGCATAAGTGTGCCTGATTGGGGGGTAGATTGCAGGGGTGATATAGAAATATAATTTTATGTCATTTTATTCTATTTTACATATTTATGTATTAAATTATTGTATTTTCTGCTATAACTATTGTATTTTACCCTACTATCATTTTAAATTGTTTGTTTAGAATTTAATGGTAATATGTGTTTGAACCAGTATGTTGATATGGCCTATAGGCTAATCAATCAACACTTTGACTAGTGGATATATAGGACCTTGCCTTTACCCAGGTCCGTGATGGTGAACCTATGGCAGGCGTGCCACAGGTGGAATGCAGCGCCCTCTCTGTGGACACATGAGCCGTTGCCCTAGTTTAGCTCCACCGCGCATGTGCATGCGCCTTCCACTGGCCAGCTGGTCATTGGAACTCTGCTGCGCATGTGCGGGGGGCGGGGCATGTGCGGGGGCTGCACATACATTCATGGGTGTGTGTGCGGGCATGTGGGGTGCATGCGTGCATGCACAGGGTAGGGCAAGTGCGCAGGGGGTGTGCATGCATGGGGGCTCACATGTGTGGGGCCCGCATGGATTGCATTTTGGGGGTTCAGGCGCTCGCATTTGCACACACACACGCGCTTTGGGAAGTCAGTCTGCAAAAGGTTAGTTATCACTAACCTAGGCAAAAAAGGTGACCAGAGCTGTGGTTTCAGTCTTCTTTTTAGAAAACGGTAACCTCCCTGGATTCTAATCTTTTAGTTAAACTCCTGGGCAAGATGGTTTTAAAGAAAAAAGTCATCGGTTTCCAAGGATTTTATTTTATTTATTTATTTTATTAAAATTTATATGCCGCCCTTCTCCCGAAGGACTCAGGGCGGCTCACAATAATAAAATCACAATAAAACAGCAATAATTAATAAGATTAAAAGATTCAATTAAAATCCCACAATTAATTAAAACTCCCAAAACAGAATCAGACAATTTGCTTAAAAAGCCATCTCTTCAGGTCTTTGCGGAAGGAACGGAGATCAGGGGCCATCCAGAGCCCGGTGGGTAACTCATTCCAGAAGGTCGGTGCAGCCACAGAGAACGTCCTCATCTTGGGCGCCATCAGCCGACATTGTCTGGCCGACAGCACCCAGAGGAGGGCAGCCCTATGTGAGCGCACTGGGCGGTGGGAGGCCGGTAGGATGTGATCCTGCAAGTACCCCAGGCCCATGCCATGAAGGGCCTTATAGGTGAGAACCAGCACCTTGAAGCGGATCCGAAGGACCACCGGCAACCAGTGCAGCTCGTGCAGGAGAGGTGTAACCTGGGAGTATCGGGAAGTTTCCATAATAACCTGCGCGGCCGCATTCTGGACCAGTTGGAGCCTCCGGGTGCACCCCAAGGGCAGCCCCATGTAGAGGGCATTGCAGTTGTCCAGATGAGAGATAACGAGAGCCTTAGTGACTGTGCAGAGGGCATCCCTGTCTAGGTAAGTTTGCAACTGGCGCATCAGGCGAACCTGTGCAAAAGCCCCCCTGGACACGGCCGTCAGATGGTCTACTAAAGACAGCTGCAAATCTAGGAGAATGCCAAGGTTGTGAACCCTTTCAGAGGGAGTAAGCAACTCCCCTCCCATCAAAAGTGGTGGGGCCGCTAGATCCTGGGATGCCGGCATCCACAGCCACTCCATCTTGGAGGGGTTGAGTTTGAGCCTGTTCCTACCCATCCAAACCCCCACCGCCTCCAGGCACTTAGACATCACGGAAAGGGCATCTCTGGATTGGTCCGGGGTGGAGATGTAAAGCTGAGTGTCATCCGCATACTGATGGTAACTCACCCCGAAACTATGAATGATCTCACCCAGCGGCTTCATATAGATGTTAAAGAGGATGCATTTCTGGATTCTGAATCAAGGGCTGCAGAATAATAGACCACCTAAATGTGCATCTAAAATAAATACCACCTACAACAATGTCTAACTAAATTAACATCTCTACCAAACCAGCTCAAGCTTAAAAAGACAATGAAAAGGATCAGAAAAGAAATTCCCAAATGCCTTGCCGATAAAGACAGACTTTTTCAGAGAGAAAAAGAGAGCTTTTAAGAAGTAGAAAACACGATTTCCGGCACAACACTATGAAGCTGGCTCAGAACTACCGGTAGTGGTTCCAGAAGTTGGAACTAAACATTGCCAAGTCTATTTCATTGATATCTCTCACCATGGCCTAATTTTCATGCCATCATGTGGCTGTCATGTGGCTGTCATCACCACTTATTTGCAGTGGGCTGTAATTAAAATCCCGGGTCCGTGATTCAGCATTCTCCGAAGGCATATCCGGAGTATCCCAGGCTGTTTAAAACGTCACCTGCTGAGGCATATCATCCCCTCCTAAATAACTATGACAGTGATCAAACTTGGGCTAATTACAGTGACTTCATTATTTGTTTGTATGTTTTAATATTTAATTGCTTTCATGTTCATCCAATTACGAAGCAACAGCAAATAGAAATTAACTTTTTATCAATCTGCTCCCAGCCCAGCTAAGTGGCACTTCAAAGGACAAGCACAGTGGGAGTTTAACCAACCTGAGAGAGCTTTATAAGACACACTTCAGTCAGTGAAGGGATCCTCTGGCTAAAGGCAAGAAGAATTGCTGAGCTGAGAACTTCCTTGACTCTCTTTGACATTACTTTTCCTGAATCCCTTTTACATTAGTTCTGCACTGTCAATAATCCGCATTATTAAGTCCCTGGCCAGTATAGTGCATTTCAGCTGCAAATGGCTGCCATGTAACCGCCCCAAGTGGCCAAATATCTTCACGGAGTTATACAACTGTGCAAAACTTTTAATTAGATGTGCTGTTTTATTGTATTATCATTTTTCCCCTTCCCCAATAACAAATTACTGTATTAAACTATTTCCCTTTTTACAGGTGGTCCTCGACTTACGAACACAATTGAGCCCAAAATTTCTGTTGCTAAATGAGACATTTGTAAAGCGGTTTTGACCCCTTTTCTTGCCACAGTTGTTAAGTGAATTGCTGCAATTGTTAAGTTAGTAACCGGGTTGTTAAGTGAAACTGGCTTCCCCATTGATTTTGCTTGTCAGAAGATTGCAAAAGGGGATCTTCACATGATCCCAGGACCCTGCAATTGTCATAAATATGACCCAGTTGCCAAGGATGTGAATTTCGATCACATGTCCACGGGGAGGCAACAATGGTTGTAAGAGTGAAACCTGGTCATAAGTCACTTTTTTCAATGCCGTTGTAACTTTGAATGGTCACTAAAACTGTTGTAAGTCAGGGACTTACAATACATGGAATACTGTATCCAGTTTTGGTCACCACATTACAAAAAAAGATGTTGAGACTATGGAAAAAGTGCAAGGAAGACCAACAAAGGTGATTAAGGGCCGGGAGACCAAAAAAAAAAAAAAAAACATATGAAGAATGGTTGCAGGAATTGGGTATGGCCAGTCTAGAGAAAAGAAGGACTGGGGGTGACATGATAGCAGTATTCCAGTATTTGAGGGGCTGAAACAAAGAGGAGGGGGTCAATTTATTTTCCAAAACACCAGAAGGCAAGATGAGAAACAATGGATAGAAACTAATCAAGGAGAGAAAGAACCTGGAACTAAGGAGAAACTTCCTAACAGTGAGAATAATTAACCAGTAGAACAATTTACCTTCAGAAGTTGTAGGTGATTCATCACCGGAGGTTTTTAAGAAAAGACTGGACAGCAACCTGTCTGAAATGGCATAGGGTCTCCTGCTTGAGCAGGGATTGGACTAGAAGACCTCTGAGGTCCCCTCCAGCTCTATTCTGATTGATTGACTCCTGTACTGTACTCTTTTATTGTAAAGACTAGCCCGAGACCATAATAAAGATATTTGGTACTTAACTCCCTCAAGCACATTGGATTGTTTGGTAGGTAAACTTTGGGTGATCCTCTCCTTTTACACTCCCTGTCCCTCCCTTTCAACCATGGTTTTGATTCTACTTGTTTAGTATGGTGAGCCCCAATCAGAGTCAGACTGAAGAAAGGAGAGGGTCTACAGAGAAATAAAAAAGGAAAGAAAAATGAAAAAGCTTTCCTTTTCTCACATTTTTAAACTTCATAATATCTATAAGACTGCTTCAGTCTGCAAAACCTGTGTTAGTTATCATTCCTGATCCTGGTATCTTACTAAATATATTAATTATGAAAATATTCAGATTGAAGCATTTTAATATTATTGTAGGTCAATACCTATTTGTTCTCTGATTTTTTTTTTCTCTATTCTTTTAGCTTACCCGTGTTAATGTACTGTATGTTATAAAGGAAGCCAGAGATTTTCTTACAAATTTCAGGAAGAAAAGGAATAACAAATTTCAAATGAGAGATCTGAAAGAATTCAAAAGAGTTGTATTTGAATATACCGTAGATACAATAATGACCAAATAAAGCAATTTCGGCTATTGTTTAGAAGTACTTAGCAAACATTATGAATGCATTTAAGCCTTGGGAATTTTGATTATATGAGCAGCTCTCTTAAAAAAAAAACACTTAAGTTCTTTTCATAGTAAATTATTAAATACTAGACCATCAAGAATCATAGAAATATTCAGGACAAAGCTGTATGATTTCAGGACTGTTCATTTTAGCTTCTCTTCTATTTTTGAGGTATCATAGAAATATGACCTTGTGAAGTCCAAACTATTAAAAAAAAAAGATTTTTTAAAAAAGTTTTACTATTAAAACAGTTGCATTGTTATATATTTTCTAGCCTCTCCTAGTGTGTCTTATTTTCATATAAATATTTGATAATGTTTTGAAATATGTAAGATTTTATACAAATTGTATTTTGTGGGTTTACTTTCAATATTTTTACAGCGTACAGACTTCAATATTACTTAATGAGGATGGTGTTATCCAGTGGGGAAATCCAATTTTTTTTACTACCGGTTCTATGGGCATGGCTTGGTGGGCATGGTGTGGCTTGGTGGGCATGGCAGGGGAAGATATTGCAAAATCTCCATTCCCACCCCACTCTGGGGTCAGCTAGAGGTATTTGCCGGTTCTCCAAACTGCTCAAAATTTCCGCTACCGGTTCTCCAGAACTTGTCAGAACCTGCTGGATATAGATAGGTTATCTATATCTAGACAATCAAAATTCTAAGATAAGTAGCATTGCCTGGTAACAAGCATAAGAAAGATATTTGTTCCTATTCTATTGTTCCTAATAGAAAATGAAGAACTAAGGCAGGCTAATTAGATAAAATCCAAAATATTGAAAGTTTCTATGATTATTGTGTTTTCATTGACCAAACCATGCAGTACACTTGCACTCAAAAATACCAGAATTGTCATTTTAATGAAATATTTTATAGATTCTAATTTAAAGTTTGCCTATTTACTGTATATGGAACTCAAGACCCAGGAGTTTTCAATCTTTCTGATCCATGAGCAGTTTAAAAGACTTAAAAAATATTTCAAGATTGGGCACTCCTAAATTTCTTACTGCAACAAAATATCCATTGCAGGCATGGCAATGGCAATACTAGAGCAGAAGAGAAATGGAGTCACAAAGACAAATAACGAAACTGTCTGGTTAAGTCAACATAACTTTCTATATTTGCCAATAGATGATCATTGAACTGTAGCAATTTGCCCAAGTACCTGACTTCAAGGTACAGATGAGTTCGGAGCCACCAAATACAAAATCACTTTTTAAATTCTCTTTGCTGCTTTACCAACCCAACTAATTTCCTCAAATGATCTCTAATTAATTTCCCCTAAAATTAATAAGATCATCCCAAATCAATTTTCTCTAAGAGTATTACTCAATCCAGTTGGATTTCAGTTTGCTCTCAATCCACTTATTTCTCAACTTCTTAACTTCCTAGAGTGGTCTTTTGGGAAGATTTTTATTGTAGATATTTCATTCACACCATTTATTTGCTTCTGGGTTAACAGTTGTCCAGCTTGGTGAGTTGCTTAAGAGGTTGGATAGAAGGTGTTGGTTCCTAATTTAAGCTTTCAAACAAAAGAAATAGATGTATTCATTTATTTATCCAATTTTGAGACCACCCAACTCCTTAGTGATGCTGGGCAGCTTATAAATAAAAGAAGAAGAGGAATACATATATTGTTATGAAATGTGTGGATAAACTTGGAGGATGAGGGGAAAAGATGCTGCCTAAGAAACAATCAGACAAGAGATGGAGAGGCCCCCAATGAATTAATGAGCAGAAGAAGAAACTTAAGAAGGACCCATCCCAATTAATCAGGCAGTTACAAATGGTAGCAGGAACTTTGTACCATGAAACTTGCAAGAGTGATGTCAACTCTTCCTCGTAAACCAGACACAAAACACAATTAGATGAGTTAATTCCACTTTATTATAAGACTACGTTAATAGACTCTTGCAAGTCTGAAAGTACAAATTTCCCACCACCACTTTCACAGGTTCATATTCCTGACCGCTGTGAAGGAGGGCAGGGCTGTCAAACTCGCAGCCTGTGGGCCAGATGCGTCATGCGCTGGCCCTCCCCACGTCCGGTTTAGCAAAGGGGGGAAAAGTCCCAATATGTCATGTGACACTGCCGTGATGATGCGAGTTTGACACTCCTGAACTAAAGCATCTCCCCTTCCATTTTTCCTAGAAATGAGCTGAAGGAATAGTTCCTTGGTAGAAGAAGAAAAAAATCTCCAATTTGATAGATTTGAGTGTGTCAGAAGGTTCAGCCTAACTGTGATACTCTGTTATAATTATTTCTTTACAACACCCGAAGAAAAGATTGGGAAGACTTAAAGACTGCTGACAAACATTTTTTTCTGAATTTCATGGGCAAGAAAAAAGGCATTAAGACCACCTTACTTTTAAAGTCATTTTTCAAAACATGTCATATTTTGAATCAACAAAGTGAATTACCTAAGTCTTCTCAGTATAAATTTATGCAATTAAAGTATCTCTTAATAGTACAATTTGAGCCAGATGTATTAGTTACTTCTGACATTTCTAAACAAATACCAGTAGAAAAGATGTTTGAAGTCCTTAAACCTACAATTTATTTTTATTCACAATTGCAAAAGATGCATTGAGATGCACCAATTTGCATGTATTGGAATAATGAGTTAGAATCTATTTTAGCAGATAAATGGGCTAAAAGTATGTGGAAGTAGTTTTATATGCCCCTAAAGCAGGGGTGAAATGCTACCGGTTCGGGCCGGTTCTCCCGAACCAGTAGTAAAAAATGCTACTGGTTCGCTGAACTGGTAGTAACAAAAGGTAAAAAAAAATTCTGACGATCAGCTGAGAGACGCGCAATCATGGGAACTTTTTTTTTTAACTTTTAAAGCATTTTTTTTACTATCGGTTCTCTGGAACTGGTAGTAAAAGATGCTTTAAAAAGGTTTTTTAAAAGTTTCCCAAGATCGCGCGCCACAGCTGATTCCCCCCCTTGCTGTTCTACTTATGTTCCCAAGCCTCCTTTTGGCGTGTATTGCGCATGCATGCAAGCACATGTTTGGTGCAAACTGTGCATGCATGTGCGCAGCACCCATGTGCAGTCACCGAACCGGTAGCAAACCGGTTCAGATTTCACCACTGTCCTAAAGTAAAATTAATTCAGCAAATTCTTGAGTATATTAGGCAACACAGAGGAGCATAGTAAGGGTTGATTCTGTATTTTGGAAGTGCAATCTATTGGACAGGACTCTGACTCATATATAGATCAATGGGCTTGCTCTATATTGATATAGCTTTGATTTATTATTCATACAGTTGTACACAGAGCTTTAAAAAAAATAAAGATCAAAGAATGGAATATATTGTTGAATAATACAGTATTCCAAAACTTTGGAACCTATCAAAGTATGAAAAACTTTGGATTTATTGTGCGTGGGCAGAAGCTAAGATTAATACTTTACTTGGATGGAAAGTAATTCATGGTGAAAGACACTCTTCCATTTTCTACATATGAATTGACTTTTTCCCACCTCTATGGGAAATTTGATCAGTTTGGAATAGATGATTCTTGTGGTTCCTTCCAACTTTATGATTCGATGATACTATGGGGACATGTGATATAAGTCCTACGTGATGAAGGTTGAATGTCATTGAGCTTTGTTCTACCATTATATTTTATTATTTTATTTTAATTTATGATTTGATTTTTTTAAAAAATATTTTATTTATTTTCTGGTATATTTTACTTTGTTTTTATGTTATCATTTATGACTGTAGATTAAAAAGCAATAACACATTTTTAAAAAGAAGGAAAGATTCCCTCTTGGTAAGCTAAAATTGACCCTTTTTTAGAACTTGTAACAGGTAAACAGAGGAAGAAGCCAGCAGGTGCTATGTGTTAATCAAGCTTTGTGTCAGCCAATGAGAGTGTCACGTATTCTTCATTACACCATCTTCCACCTGCTTCAGAAGCTTTCCATATGGCTGTCCCATACTGCTTTTCTTAGCCTTGGTTAATTTGACATGTTTCTAATTTCTCCTATAAATCCCAGCAGGGGGTAGTATCTGCAGAAGGAAGTAGACTGAGATAACTAAGGAATATCAGATGACAGGCACCTAAGCATTTTTGCTGGTACTGTATACATAAACCTATCCACTTAAATAATATAATAAATTGGGTTGGCAGTGTTTCAGATTCATCTGCCAAAGATGTAGCAGTTCTGATCAAATCTCCCCACATTCTGAAGCACATTTTGGAGATCAAGTTTAAAGCACTGCACAAAACCCTAATAATAAATTAACAGCAAGTCCCTTGGATAATCAAAGCATAATGGTCATCCCTCCCAGCCCCTTACAGTAATCTCAGAAAAGTATGTAAGCAGTCATTGATAAGATAATTTTTTTAAAAAAATGTCTTTTAAGCATGGGGCAAAGGAAAGGGTTTAGGAAAAGAAAATGGCAGGAAAGATTATTACCATGTTCTCTGGTCACCTAGTTGGAATGCCCAATATAGCCAATTTATTTCAAAATCTATGGTATAATGGTTAGGGTACAGAATTATTTTTTATAAAATATGCTACTTATTTATTACAGGTTAAAATTCCTGTTAGTCAAGGCTTGGATTGGAAGAATTCCATATTAATAAAAGGGAAAATGTCTTGTTGGATATTGTTCCCTTTCCTTTTCTAGGAACCTGTTCATCAGCAAAGAAATAGAGAAAGAAAAACAGAGAAAAAGAGGAAAATTGGGACAGAATATTTAGCTAGTGTTCAAATCCATTTCATGTTCAGAAGGCAAATGGACCTCTTTTGTTCTTTCCATTCACATCTGCTTGAAGAAGAAAAGAAGGAAGTAGAGAGAGACTTAACAATATCATCATCTACCGTATATGACTTAGCAGCACAAGGAAACAACAGCCAACAACTTAATAGCTAGCCAACAGCATCCCAATCAATCAATAAAAAGCCATACACAATCAGGCACCACATAAACACTATGCATCGAGTAGTCCAAAGTATACATTCTGGTAGAGAGAAGTTCCCTGAGGATGGGCTCCGGCACAAGTCCCAAACCTTGGAAGACTTAACCTCTGGTCCTGGTGACCGACCCAGATTAGATCCTGTAATTAGAACTCCACAAATGTTATCCCTTTTCTACTAGACATACATACATTGCATATACTCTAAATCCACAATCAGGTGGCACAAAGCCTTCTTTGATCAATTTTTAATTAGAATTACATAGAATTGGGACTACTTATTTCCTTATTATCCACCCTACTCTTTCTTTTCAATAAACAATTTAAAAATATCTGTTCATTAGCTGCTTTTTTTTTTTTAATCAATTACTTTCAAGAAATTGACCAAATTTTATTTCTCGACAACATTTCTTGTTTTCTTTATTTACTATTTCATATGGCCCAACTTAAACTTTAGGTTGGGACCATTCTCTGAGCTCATCATTGTCATTGCCTTCCTAAGAAGCTGGGAGTAGATTCTAAGCAATCAGCATTTAGTCATGAATCAAGCCCAACAGGCTAACAACCCCATACATTTTACAACTCATTTTCTCTTGAGGGAATTCCAATATGTCTTCATCGAGATGAGCTGTCTCCACCGCTGATTTATAGAAGATATCATAAAGCTGTCCATATCCAGAATTTATTCAGAGTCACTGTCAGAATTTCAGACTCTATTTAGGAAGTTACCTTTTTAAAGTACTAAAAATTTTTCTAGACAACATCCCTGAACTCTAAGTGATAAAGAAACTCAGAAATCTGACCACAGTAGCTGTTCTGGGATCCGGCTCAGTGCCTTATTCTTGCAAAGTTTCTTACAAAGAAATGAATGTATGGTTCCAATTTTCAAGTGTTGTGATGTAATATATTTCACTGGATGTGACAGCCTGACTTGCAATAATTGATCTGTGGTGTGCCAGACACCTGATGACCTAATGTTCAGAAGATATGGGTTTCTCATTTACAAATATACACACATCCCTGTGCACACATTCACAGATGGCAGGGGGGAATCATAATTAACTTTATCTAAACTTATAAACAGATCCTAAATCCAGGCAAGCTCAAAGGCCCTGCATTAGCCTCTTATAGTCAGAGCTTGTCTAATCCAGACCAACAGGACTATGCTAGGTTTATGCAGAAATGCACAGAACAGAAAAGCAGGGAAGATGCTTGCTCAGCAGAAATAATTCAGTGTACTTTTTTTTTTACTAGCACCAAGATTAACAACATGAAATTAATTAGAATAAACCTCATGCTAATGCAATAGGTCAAAGTCTAACCATGAAAAAGGAACCAATACTAGATATGACTTCAAGAACAGAATATAGAGGGATTTACTACTCTAGAAATATGTGATGTTAATATCTGTGCAGGATCAGTAATGATCAGTGAATATTAACTTGATTCAATGAATAATCATGAGTCAGCTACAAACTACATTTTTATTGCCCCACACATGGTATAATCTCAACAGGTAACAACATTTAGTCACACTATCTCAGCTCAGAAACTATGAGGGGCTATGCGTTTCAGTAAAATTTGATTGGGAGAATGCCAGGGAATCCCAAGGCTGGATGAGTGATGGTAGAGTCAGGAAAATATCCTGGAAGGTAGGTAAACACACCTGTGACTGCGCAACTAAAACTACACTGTTGTGTTCATATTGATATCAGGAAGTGAGTTGAGGGCACATTTAATCTCTACAGAGCATAAATAATAGGAGGGACCTGGGTAGGTTTTAGATTAGATGAATTTTAGATCCTTTGGGTACCTTAGGGGTTGAGAGAAAATCTTCAGAGTTTTATGAGGAATTTGAGGAGTTTGAGGAGTTTGAGTAGGTCAGTGAGGTGATTTTTTTTTTATTTGAAGTAGTTTCCATATGGAAGGCATTCCGATATTACTACCATCAAGTAGTATCTTCTAAGAGACTTGTTTCTAATATGTTTATTTCCATTTTCTGTTAAGCTTGTAGGCATTATCCAGCAAGGTAGAATCTCCAGAAATATAGTATTTAGATTATATTGGCTATTAAGAAAGACTCCAGAAACATCACTTCTTCATGTTTATAAGAGTCTTAGTGCCAAGACTGAGTTCTAGAGAATGGAATTCACATTCTTAATTGTGATGCCCAGCAAATCAAGTAGAGATTTCTACAGCGTCTCTGAATTAGCAAACAGAAGGATTGAGATACAGAAACCAATATTTCACTTTTGAGAAATTTCCATTGGAAAATGTCAGTCTGGTTACAGGTAAATGAAGAGAGTGAAGAGTGCATGCTTTCTTCTCCCTTAAAAAAAAAAGTTTTGAGGGGAAAAAAGGTTTTCAGTCCTGCCTGATTTAGCTGGGTCATCATAACCTATGGTTTTTGTGTGTGTGTGTTAATCACTCTACTCAAACTCCCTGATTTTTGCCTCCAACTTCCTCTAGGATACAAAAGGCTAAAATTTGTGCAAAGAAAGGGAAGCAAGGAAGTAGGGCCTGCTTAATGCTGGAAGAACCTGTAATTCACCTCCTTGTATTCCCTCTTCCCTTCGGCTTTCTCTCCTATAAGGGAAGAGAAGGCTTCTCATCATGTGGTGGCAGAGTTGCCAATGGCTGGAATGACTGAGCTGTGGAGGTTGGCCATGCCATCCCTGTAGAAATGAAATACCTGTGGAATTTGTTACTTGCCAACCTTGAGGGAGAAATAACCCTCACCTTGTCAACCAATCAGCATCTCAGCCTTTCCAGTTGAGGCAAGTTTTGACTATATCTCATCATTTACCACAGAACTTCAGTGACTGTGATGACATCAGAGTCAGGGCACATTTCTCCATTATCCTGAAGGGCCCCACTGAGGAAAAATGAGACAAGAAACCCAGAGTCCTATACACCTTTTAAAAGTAAGCTTCCAATTGCATTTAGATCTCCCAGCCTCAACTTCCAACCTGTTTCCAGTGGAAATTATTCTGGGCAAACCAAATAAAAAAATCCCCTGTGCATTTGGCTCAAATGTGCTTGCTTTCTCCTCCTCCTCCCTCCTCCCCCACCCTCTTCCACTGCTCATCCTGAGGTATAAAAATCTATAACCACAGAGCCAAGGAAGAGAACTTGATGAGAAATTCGTATGCCAGCCTTCCCACCACTGTAATTTCATTCTGCCTTTGTAATTGCCTGATATTACATTGTTCCCTGCCGGAAGATTAATTAGCTAGTCTTACCGTCCAACATACCATCCCTCTGAAACCCTCAAGGAAGCTGGCATGGTGCCAAGTCTTGCAGATTTGCTATGCAGGCTGGCAGCTGCTTCTCTTCTCCCTTAACAACAGTTGCTGTGCCAACATACACCCCCCCTTTTCCCCTCCCTAGCCCTCCGCCAAAGAGGTAGTGAAGTTTTAATGCCATCGGCTGGGCAGGGGTGGGGGGCGGGTGAAGAAACAAAACCCCCAAATAATACAACAGCACACAACCCGAAAGTCTGATTGGCATAATTACTCACACTCATTAAGTATGGCTGCACGGCATATGCAAATCGGGCAACTCGAGTACACGAGGCGCATCAAGCGGCTGGAGCATCAGCAATGCCTTTCAGATTCCTCAGTCCTGGCTGGGATGGTCGGGAAGAATGCGAGCGAGATGGCATCTTGCAGGGACGATGTGCCAGACGGACAGAAAGCAGCCTTTGCCTTCAAGCTCAGGACCTATGACGTTCCACAGAGGGAGCCTTGAAAAAAGGAAGGAAGGAAGGAAGGAAGGAAGGAAGGAAGGAAGGAAGGAAGGAAGGAAGGAAGGGAAAGGAAAGGAAAGGAAAATAGGGCAGAGGAAGTTGAAAGTGGGCAGTCATGGGGGAGCATGACCAGCCATTTTGGATTTAAAGAAAACAGTGGGGCAAAGATAAGACAAGACACCAACCTGTCAAGATAGGTATTCTGCTTTCATCTTCTACCCATCCCGCTCTCTCTCCCCATAACAAGTCACCCTCCACAGCAATCAAGAAATGGTGGGGTTTCTTCCGCAACCATTAGCTAAGACAATGGCATTTTGCATACACATTGAAACCGCGTATTGTGAATTCACTTGGCAAGGAGCCCGATCCAGCACTGAATATCTCAGCATGCCGGGCACTATATTTGCTGCTTTTGTTTGACTCAGTCTTTGTTTTTGGCAAAGGAGTTTTTTTTTAATTAGCCTTTCTCTCCGCCTCCATTATTTCCGCATTTTAATTTTTTTTAAAAAAAAATCGAACCCACTCTATTTTTGCTTTATTTGATGGGTGGTAAACAAATACAATTTCCCAATGCAAAACAAGAAAAAAAATAGAAAAAGGAAAAAGGAGGTCTTTTGAAGATTTTTTTTTCTCCAATCAACTTACAACCACATTTTTAATCAATTAAAAGAAAAACCCTTCCTCCCCCTTCCCTTTGTGACTTCTCTTATACACTGTTGATAAATGAATTGTTGCAAAATATTGGGGAGTGGGGGGAGGAGATGGGATTAATGAAATGAGAAATCACAACATACATAGATCCTAATGCCCTCGGTAGACCAATGCTAATTAAACGACAGGCAATTAGTTATCTTGAAGATTAGATGGGCTTGTCGAGGGTCTTCAAGGCTCTACGGATGTCTCTGAGCACTTCATATTGGTCAAGATTTAAGGTTTTTTTCCCCCGTTTGTCTTTGCTGGAGTGCTGAGGTTGGGAAGAGAGAGATGCCCATCCGTTTCTCCCTTCCCATAGGCATTCTAGCTCTGGCCCCAGTTGAGCTTGGGTTATTTATTTATTTATTTATTTATTTATTTATTTATTTATTTACTTACTTACTTACTTACTTACTTACTTACTTACTTACTTACTTACTTACTTACTTACTTACTTACTCACTCACTCACTCATTCACTCATTTATTTATTTATTTATTTATTTATTTATTTATTTATTTATTTATTTATTTATTTATTTATTTATTTTTCAAATCCCGAGTAGTTGCTGCTTCTGAAAATAGGTGATTTAAAAACCAGAAAAAAAGGAGAAAGGAATCCCAGCAAGACACACATGAATAACTACTAGACATATTGGGGGCTTGTTACAGCCTGATTGTGGTTTTCACTTATTTCTGCAAAGATGCTACATCCAATTACAGCGGGAAAACCTGGCAGACACTACGTTGCTCTTTGCAACACCCGTTCGCCTGTTCCTGCTGGCAATCAGGAAGATTTTGGAGGCACATGTTGTCGTGCCCTTGGATGCGCAAAAGCAAACTTACCAACTCTGGGAGGCAGTAGTGGTTGTCAGATCCAGACTGGGAGGGGGTAAAATATTTCCCAAGCACATGAAGTAAGGATTGGGGATAATGATCTAGTGGCATCCTACAGTCTAATTAAGCTCTGCCAAACTTCATGCTGTAAGCTGAGGTAGAAGACCGAAGCCAAGAGATACCCCTGCCAGGCATTGCCTGACTATTTGTTGTTCACCTCCTGGCCATTGTGCATCTTTGTGCACTGCGTGAATTAAATTCTGATGAATGTGGCATTAGTTAATTACACAAAGATGCACATGGTAGGGGAAAGGGAGAGCTGCACTATGCAAATAAGCCAAGGAAGCCCGGCTGTAAATTTGCTTCAGTCTGCAATGCTGTTTGCCTTTCCCTCTTGGTCCACATGGCTGAATGACAAAACTGAGCACTAATAAGGCAGCACGCCTAACCTGCAGGTGCCAAATTGGCATCCGGGAGATTTACAGCCATCTGTGTCAGGATGACAAGAGAAGAGACAGGAATGGTGTCACTGCAAGGAAGAGAGAAGAGCCGTAGACAGTGTTCAGTGCCGCCATTTTCTCGTGCTTGAGAGGAGAGGCAAGGAATCGTCCGTGCATCTTTGAAATGGCTGTTTGAAAAGAGAGTGACCTCAGATTTCATCCTGGTTCATTTTCTGCAGAAGAAATGTTGCCCCTTTATCAAAGGAAGTGGACTGCCTGCTAAGATGCTATTAGCGAATTACACGTTTTAATAGGAATGCATGAGGTGCCTAAATGAATGTTTCTGATTATAATTATCAGGTGGGTCGCATGGTTTTTCCTATGATAAGGACACTGAAATACCCAAAGCTGTGACTATGGTAGCTGAGAATGATGGGAATTATAGTTCCAACATCTACATGGGAGTTGGAGAAGACTGCCAGAGACTAAAGACTGCACATACTGAGATATTTTTTCCAGTTTTAATGGGAGAAAGAAATTATATTTCAGCTTTCCTCTGCATTTAATATTTCCCTTTCATGTAACAGTTGGATTACAGTAAACCAGAAAAGTACATCATCCTTTATGAAGTGTTAATATCACTTTATAATGCCTTGGTAAGGCCACATTTGTAATACTGCATTCAGTTTTGGTCACCATGATGTAAAAAAGATGTTGAGACTCTAGAAAAAGAGCAGAGAAGAGCAACAAAGATGATTAGGGGACTGGAGGCTAAAACATATGAAGAATGGTTGCAGGAACTGGGTATGTCTAATTTAATGAAGAGAAGGTCTAGGGGAGACATGATAGCAGTGTTCCAATATCTCAGGGGTTGCCACAAAGAAGAAGGAGTCAAACTATTCTCCAAAGCACCTGCGGGTAGAACAAGAAGCAATGGATGGAAACTAATCAAGGAGAGAAGCAACTTAGAACTAAGGAGAAATTTCCTGACAGTTAGAACAATTAATCAGTGGAACAATTTGCTTCCGGAAGTTGTAAATGCTCCAACACTGGAAATTTTTAAGAAGATGTTGAATAACCATTTGTCTGAAGTGATGTAGGGTTTCCTGCCTGGGCAGTGGGTTGGACTAGAAGACCTCCAAGGTCCCTTCCAACTCTGTTATTCTATTCTATTCTATTTACCTAAGATCTGCAAACATAAAGCAATAACTAGATTGGCAAAACTTTTGTTTAGCATTCATACTATTCCATCCAGTTCAAGTGCTGGGATGTAGGTGACTAAGCAGTAGTGAAGGTTGCCCATCTGCAGCTCCATCTTTTGTTGCTTCTGAACATATTTAGAATCTGGGAGTGACAACCAAGAATTCCATGTTCCTCTATAAAAAGAGAAGAAAGTAACATCTTTGTATTTACTTTCATCCCTTCTTGCCACCCCTCCACCCACAACTCCCTCTATTTGTCTGTTATAAATTCAGCAAAAGCCCCTGGGATGCTAGCTAGTAGGACTGCGTGAATATCCAGTTAAGAGATCCAATTTATCGAATGCAATTTATTTCCAAGTAGAATTGACTTTCCAAGCCATAGAATAATCAAACCAGGTACAGCTCAAATCATTTGGATTGCTCAAAGGTTTCTGTGCATGTGTAGCACCAGGTTTTTCTTATTCAAACTGGAAACCCACAATGAAATAATTTGACAATTTCATTCAAGCACCCAAGTTGAATTGATTTTCAGAATTGGTTCACATTTTTGAACTAGAATAATTTTCTGAGGAAAATCATCTATTCAGATTAGATTTTGCCTGATTTGTACAGACCTACTGGCTAGCATGTCAAATGATTAAATGGAAAACTGAGAAGTTCAGGGTTTTGTTGGATGGAAATGATACGGTAAGGAATTGCAGAAGTGTGGATAAACTTGTAGAGGGGAGAATACTCAGGAAACATTCCCATGGAATGGGGGAAGAAGGTCATTGAAAGACCATTTTCATAAGACTCTGCGAATCTTTCTAAAGTTACAGAAATGACTGTAGGAACTGAAAGCATGTCTCTGGGAAAAAAAAACCCTACCTTTTTCCACGAGGGAAGAAAAAGTGATACACCGAACGTTTGGATTCCTTCCCACTGGATTATGACATTGTTAAAATGATGGGGGTCACACAGGTGCTGAAAAGAGCTGTTGAAATGGCCTCACCATGGCAGCTGTCAGAGACCAGAAGCAGAAGGAATGGTTTTAATATAAAACTCCACAGGCTGCTCTATTACTTATTGCTTGCTGGTTTTGAGTTCTCTTGGTCACAGACTTTTCTTGCATTATAGAAGTTAATACTTGTTTCATCTCAGCCCCATTTCTGAGAGGTTGAAATAGAAGGAATGTGTTAAAATGGCCTTTCAAAACACAGGTGCACTTGCGGTTAAAAGAAGTCCAGATTCCCTCATGTCCTCTAGCACCTGTATCTCAAGGTCACTTCACAGCCAATATTTTTGGCTGGAAAGTTGCCAGAAGAGATAATTATTGCAGTTGCCAGTTGTTACTCTCCATATCTGGCCTCCAACGGTTACATATATCACCTCAAAATGTTCCCTGCCTGCCATTTAAATTTCTTCAACGTGCCAGGAGAGCATGGAGCCACTAGGGCTTCTGCCCTACCATAAATCTACCAAGACTTATTGGCAATGGTGGGATTCAAATAATTTAACAACCGGTTCTCTGCCCTAATGACCGGCTGGGTGGGTGTGGCTGGGTGGGCATGGCCAGGGTGGGAGGGGGCAGCGGGCGTGACAGCACTCAGCTTCCTGCAGCACTCTGCCAGCCAAAACTGGGTGCGGGGGTTAATTACAAAATATGGGCTTTGCCAGATATCCAGATCCAGCGAGCAAGGGGTGTGAACTGCACAGACAATACACTTTTGTTTGGTTATGAAGAAATATCCCCAAAGTCAGATGTACACTAAATGTAGATTGACTTTTAGCTACACACCTCCCCAGCAAACAGCAAATTTTGAAGCTCCAAGTAAAAAGGATTCATTTTAGGATAAGTAACCACAGTTTGCTTGGTTGGAGATTCCTAGAGGAATGCTGGGAAATTCTGTATTTTAAAGAACATTTGAGGGAGAGTTTATTTATCTACCTGAGGCTGTAGAGACCCGGCATCAATCAAAACAATTTTTGTGAAGCAACTGATCAACACTGACAAGGTAAGCCCTAGTATATGAAAATAAGAGCAAACTCCAATCCCTTCTAGTACTGATGATGTTACCTAGTTTGGTAATGAAACATCTGCAGGAAAACTATCAAGCTCAGAGAGCACCAAGGATCCACAGTTTAACCCTGTGTTACAAATATTCTCTTCTATCGATAAACACTTTTTGGTTAGAGGGACTCAGGGCCTGTGTTATATGAGATGGCTCCCAGTGGATTTCATTCTAAATTTTGATATGATTTCTGTAAATAAGGAATGTAGAATTATAATGGCTGAATATTTGATCTTTTATACATCAAAAAAATAAAATAAAATACAAAGCTAAGGGATAAACACTACACGCAAAGCGTGTGCGCGAAGAGAACCGGTGGTAACACTGGTCGGAACCCACCACTGAAAAGACTCCCTTATTTCATAAAAGTCTGTCTACCTCCACTCAGTAGGAGACTGCTAATGCCAGGATAGGCCCAGTTGCCTGCTTGACGCAAAGAAAAATTCCTCTTGCTCTCATGTACTCTGAGTAGTTTCATCCACAGGAAGAAGAGTTCCAAGTTGGAAGGCTGCAAGGATTTTGTATGAGCCATATTCCTCTACAGAAGTCTTCTACTGATATCGGCAGTATAGCACCAAGTATAAATAGAGGCTCATTTCTAAATGACTGGTTAACTTGACTGCTAAGCTTGAAGGAATCACAGCTCTGAATACTTGAACCTGTGGGAAATGCTATTGAAAGGGATAAATACGTGTTACTGAACAGCAGGGGATAAAACATTGCATTTAAGTCTCCTAATACCAACTCTAGCTAATTACACTTCATTCCTCAACATACACGTTGCAAGGTAGGTAATAATTAATGACCTGGTACAGATGTGCTGTGTGGGAGGCTCTAAGAGCTTAAGGTGACTTCCTGGAGGTTACACAGCCAATCCGCTCTCCCAGCTCCCAAGCCAGACCACCAAGGACTCTAACCAAGCCTCTTAGTTTCCAGGTTGTTGGATTAATTGTAACAGTTCTCTCCCTCCAGCCATTAGGATAACAGCCAGCACTGAGTGGGTTAAAGGCAGCTTATCAAATTAAGCATTAAACTAAGTGGAGAGAAAGCACGGATAAGAGTTTGTACAAAACCATTCAAATTGCAAGTGTGGGTTACAGTAATTGCTAAATTATAGTGTGGCTGCTTCATTGCACACAACCCTGACCTCCCCCCCAACTTTAATAATAGGCAGGGGCTGACTCTGGCAGACAAAACCCAGGGAGTCCTAAGTTATAGTCTGACACTCTTATTATGATGATTATGATGATTATTACGACTACATTAGCACCTAGAGGACCTAGCCAAGGACTATTGTGCCGGGAACAGCACAGTTACAAATAATAAAAATGTTAAATCTGACAATTTAAGTAGTCACGCGAGATGCAAGGACTGGAGGGCCATGATCTGAAAGTAGCTTATCATGGAGCAATGTTGGTCTCTGAGAATAGAGGTCAAGTGGCAGGGAAAGTGGAGCTACCTTGATGGCCATTTTATGACCAGTTCTGGGAAAATGCAGTTGTAGCACTCCTAGACTCCTCTGTATGCCCATCATTTGACAAGTCTGGAAACTTGTGTGTGTAAACAGAACACTAGCAAATGTGTTCTATTGCTATCTCATTAGGCAGAATAGTTGACTGTCATTTGTTTAGTGACTGGACAACATATGTTTATCAAGGTTAATGACATCTTTGGACTCAATCTGCCCAACATATCCCACAGAAAAGCTTTCTCCAACTTGGTGCTCTTTGGGCTTCAGTCTCATTGGGGATGCTGGCTGGAAGTTGATATCCAGTACATCTGGAAATCCCCAAGTTGGCAAAGACTACCTTAACAGTACCATATGCAATGTGTGTTATTCTAAAGTATATTATAACACTAAAAGGGACAAAATTTCATACTCTCGGGTCTTGTGATACCAGAAAGAATTTAGAGTTGGAAATTTATTTATAGAATAAATAAATTTATAGAATAGAATAGAATAGAATAGAATAGAATAGAATAGAATAGAATAGAATAGAATAGAATAGAATAGAATAGAATAGAATAACAGAGTTGGAAGGGGCCTTGGAGATCTTCAAGTCCAACCCCCTGCTTAGCCAGGAAACCCTACACCACTTCAGACAAATGATTATCCAACATCTTCTTAAAAACTTCCAGTGTTGTAGCATTCACAATACTCTGTTGTTCCACTGATTAATTGTTCTAACTGTCAGGAAATTTCTCCTTAGTTCTAAGTTGCTTCTCTCCTTGATTAGTTTCCACCCATTGCTTCTTGTCCTGCCCTCAGATGCTTTAGAGAATAGCTTGACTCACTCTTCTTTGTGGCAGCCTCTGAGATATTGGAACACTGCTACCATGTCTCCAATAGTTTGTTGGTAGATCTAATTTTCAGCGGGGTTCACCATCAGACATAGACAGTATGAAAACTACATTCCGATAGGCAAACCTAAAAATGAGCCAAATTCTGGTTCTGAATTTTTAAACTGGGTTTACATAGTCTGATAAGAAATGGTTTGTTTTAGCCATAATTCATTGAACAAGCTACATATGGCTGGGCCATATACTGCAGTTTAAAAACTATAATTGGGTGAGTTCATATACTAAGCCAAAACCAAGCTGCATTTCAGTTTAGTGAAATATGTGAACCCAGTCACTTAGGGATAGGTACCAGACCTGGGCAAATCAGCTCCATTAAGTTGAATTGGAGAGCAAGATCTAAACATGGAATGATTCAATTAAATATTGCAATTTGAGATTATAAAGCAAACTGAGATGGTACAATCTGCTTCAGGATTTGACTCAAAAAATTCAGCCATATGCTATAATGGGGAAGCATAAAAATGTTTGCAGCTGCTTCACATTTGGCCAGTTTGAGTTGGAAGTATCAGCAGTGGGGGATATTTTAGAGGACATTAACCCTGCAAGTTTCAACAGGATGCCTTCAAGGGGATCATCATAATAAATTGTTGAAATATCCCCTCTGCAGTTGTTTTGGAGGCAGAGATAGCAGGAATGATGAAAACAGAGCACTGCAGCTTTCAAATTGCCAACAAAAAACAAAACAAAACAAAACAAAAAACAAAACAAAACAAACCCTCAAACCCCCAAATCCCCAAACCCCCAAACCTAAATTCAAGCAGGGAGCATTCTCCTCAGTGTTTAAAATAGTATTTTTCCAAAACTGGATTAAAACTTTTTAACCCTCTTGCTGTTCTGAGATGTCAATTTTGATGTTACATTCATGTTACATTTACCCATGTGGATGGTTGTCCACAGGGTATTTAAAAAAAGTCACACATAAAAGACAGGCAGTAGCACAGAAATAGGAAGCCCTAGTAAAAGAAGTTAGTACAATGAAAATGTCATTCCTAACCTTTCCATTCCCTATCTTTTTTTAAGTAAATAGCCAGCATCTGAAATGTTAGTCTGAGAAGCTTTCACAGCCTTAAATCCAATCCAAATATGCCCAATTTAAAATCTAGATTTGACCCTGAGTGTCTGTTGGATTCATTCTACTGGAGCCTGTAATCTTCATGCTGCTGAAGTCTTGTTTGGGTGGAAGGCTCAGTGAAGAAGTGTCAGAGATTGCAAAATTAACAATTATGGCTGCCTTCAGTTCAAAGGTCTAAGAGGTAAGGGAGAAAATAAAGCCCATCACAAGGTAAGCCTTACTGGCCCCAAAGAGCTTTGGTGGAGAGGGTTGAATGAGATAATCTGATCTCATTGGCCAGCTGCTCATGTCTGTTTCAGAGAGCCCATCCCACCCATCTCTCCCCCCATTGCGTTTGCTATATAAGGAAGTCCTGAGCAATGATGCTTGATGACAGAGGTGGGTTTCAGCAGGTTCTGACCACTTCTGGAGAACCGGTAGCGGAAATTTTGAGTAGTTCGGAGAACCGGTAGTAAAAATGCTGAGTGGCCCTGCCCCCATCTATTCTCTGCCTCCCAAGTCCCAGCTGATCGGGAGGAAATGGGGATTTTGCAGTATCCTTCCCCTGCCATGGCCACCAAGCCAAACCCACAGAACCAGTAGTAAAAAATTTTGAAACCCACCACTGCTTTATAACTATAACTTTATAAACCTCACCAGGCACGAGAAATGTCACCGAAAGAGCAATGAGCTTTGAAGTATTTCAGAACCCTAATTCAACTCATTGTATCCAATTGGTTTTTCCACCACCACTCCTCCAGTTCCTGACTCTTTCAATTGGGATTCAACCAAGTCTTCATTGCACTTCAGCTTCCTTTCAAAGTTTCATACCTTGTTGATAAGGTTGTCACTTAACTTCCTGGAGTGGCAAAGGACACTAACCAAAGGCTATACTCAAGGGCAACATTTTTATATTCATTTTCAAGAAATTGACTGATTAGATTGTTGTAGCAAAAAGTTTTGGCTCTTGAAAGGCTAGCCAATTTATTATGCTTTAAGCTTTTACGGGGTACATATTGATCTGATCTGATCATGGTTGGGTTCTTTTAATGAAAACTACATTCCTGCTGTATTATAATTAATTATATTGTCTGAAGCCATGACCAGTGTGGCAAATGGCTACAGGTAGTCCTCGACTTACAACCATAATTGAGCTCAAAGTTGATGTTGCTAAGTGAGACATTTGCTAAGTGAGTTTTGCCCCATTTTACGACTTTTCTTGCCACAGTTAAATGAATCAGTGCAGATATTAATATTAATAATCCGGTTGTTCAGTGAATCTGACTTCCCCATTGACTTTGCTTGTCAGAAAGTTGCAAAAGGGGATCACATGACCTGGGGACACTGCAATTGTCATAAATATGAACCAGTTGTTAAGCATCCAAATCTTGGTCACGTGACCACGAGGATGCTGCAATGGTCATAAGTGTGAAAAATGGTCATAAGTCACTTTTTCCAGTGACGTAAATTCAAACGATCACTAAATGAACTGTTGTAAGTCGAGAATTATCTGTATTTCACTGCAGATTCCAATTGACACATTCTCTCTCTTTGCTTATTAGGAATAACTGCTACCCTGTTTCCCCCAAAATAAGACATCCCCTGATAATAAGTCCAAATGGGCCAAGCGCTTATTTCAGGGTTCAAAAAAATATAAGACAGGGTCTTATTTTTGGGGAAACACGGTACTTCCAAATCTAATCCCCAAACTTCTTACAGTCGTGCAAGCTCTGTGCTTTGTGTATAAACTCTATAAAAGTTGAACCAACCTTTTCTTTAAAAAAACAACAACACCCATCTCTATTAACTATTAAGATAGGGCATGCCATCATTAAATATAAATGATAAGTGGGATGGAATTAGGGAAAGGGGAATGGGAGTGAATGGAATTGTTTGTGCAATTTTAGTTGTAGTGATCTGCTGCCACACTAATAATGAGTAGATGCATTATTGATAGCAGTGTTTATTCTTATAAACCCAATAGAGCAAGTTAATATTTAATTCAAAATCTATATACATGTCATCCCACTTACCCCTTTACAGAATGGAACTGTTTTTTCTTTACAAATATTTTAGATGGAGCATTCATCTCTCTCTCTCTGTCTCGTGTGTGTGTGTGTGTGTGTGTGATGCATATATATGTGTGTGTATCAGTGGTGAGTTTCTACCGGTTCGCCCCAGTTTGGGTGAACTGGTAGTGGTGGCGATGGGAGGCTCCACCCACCCGCACGGATGTCATCACAGACGCTCTGTGCATGCGCAAAGCAAGCACGTGCACGCATGCCCTCATGCCCTCACAGTTCCAAACCAGTAGCGAAGATAAGTGGAACCCACTACTGGTGTGTATATATATTATCTATCTATCTATCTATCTATCTATCTATCTATCTATCTATCTATCTATCTATCTATCTATCTATCTATCTATCTATCTATCTTCATCTATCTATCATTATCTATCATCTATCATCTACCTAATCTATATCATCTCTACCTCTATCTAAGAGCCAAGGTGGCACAGTGGTTAGAGTGCAGTACTGCAGGCTACTTCAGCTGACTGCTAGCTGCAGTTTGCCAGTTCAAATCTCACTGGCTCAAGGTTGACTCAGCCTTCCATCCTTCTGAGGTCCCAGATTGTTGGGGGCAAGATGCTGACTCTGTAAACCGCTCTGAAAAAGCACTATGAAGCGGTATATAATTCTAAGTGCTATCTACTCTCTCTCTCCCTATCCTCACTACATTTGTATCTAAACTTGCACTAACACGATTTGGACCTCAAATGTACTATGCCCTTGTTCCTGTTGGTAGGAGTATACTGCGGGAACTCCCAAATGTGGTGTCACAATGGAAGTATTCTCTTCTACAGACTATCTGCCATGATGGTCCTGACTGCACTAAATACTCCTTTACCAGAAAGCCAAATGAAGATATTGTATTGTTATAATGTGTTCCCACTCTGGCTTATATTTATAGATTTGTTGGTTTGTTTCTGAGCACATGGACAAACCTGATGGATGTCTTTGGAATCCATCCACTGTCTTTTACTTTCCAGAAGTACAGGATTCAGCAATGTGTGTGGAAATGATAGTGAGGGTTGGTGTTTTCCTTTGCAGAATTGTCCAGAACTCTCTGATTTAGCATCCCTGGCATGTATCTGTTGAGTTTGTACATGTCAGGCCCCAAGAACCAAAAATGACACACAGAGATACTTCTGAATAGTTTATCATTGTTCTGATTAATGCCAGACTAAAGCAACTTTCTGCACAGCTATAGATATACCTGAAGTGCCAGGGAGGGGATGTCTTATTATTCCTCTTCCTGCCTATCAAACTTTCTAAGCTTCCCTGTTTCTTTGCCCATTGAGAAGCAGCCTCTCCTTCTGGAAATCAATATTACATTTCATCACATTACAGGAATACAGCTATTGTATAGGCTGGCTCAGCATTCATGCTTTCCTGCTCAGTTGTCCATGCCTGTTGGGAGTTGGGATTGCCTTATTGCCCTTCTCAATTCTTAGATTCCATTCATATTGTTGGGCTTAGTTCTAAATACTTAATTTTAGCTTAAATACCTTTTAAATACTACATACCAAACATATCAACATCAGACTTTTTTTTTTAAAAAATGTTCCAATTCTTCTCAAATCTTCAATAATTAGGTAAAATAACATCAGAAGGTCTGGCTTTTCTTTCCACATCTTCTCAAACATCCTTCTTAGATGTATCCAAAATGTCTTCTCCAGCGTCATGGTCTCCATTGGATGTTACACAGTTTCTAGAAAATATAATTCCAGCACATCCAGGCAGCAGAAATTTAAGGAAGGCTATATTGATACGGCAGGGGTGAAATGCTCTCGGTTCGGACCGGCTCGGGTGAGTAGGTAGCGATGGCAGCGGGCAGTTCGGAGAACCAGTAGCAAAAATCCCTTCCCCTCCAGCCTCCAGCTTGCTTACCTTCGCTCTTTGAATCCTGAGCTGCTGGTCGCAACGCCTGCCTTGCTTCGCTTGCTGTAATCCCTGCAATCCATTGCATCAGCAAGCAACTGAATCTCCCTGCCTGCAATCAAGCTCATCGGTGAGCAACTCTATCTGCCTGCCTACCTGCCTGTAAGTTTTTTCCCCCTTTGGGAGCTTTTAAAAAAAATAGTTAATTGGGGTTTTTTTTAGTTGTTCTTTTTTTAGACCTAGCCATTTAAAGTTTAGGAAGTTTTAAATTTAGCTGCTTTTATATAAAAATAAATAAAATAAAATAAAATAATATTTATGCAGCTTTCTGAGATTTTGTGTGTTTCTTTTTATTTTAATAAATTTTTATTATAGTTCAAAAAACAAAAACAAAAACAAATATATAATAGTTTTTCTATCACAATGTAACATCATCAAAATATCTATGTATACATACACCAATAATCAGAAAGTAAAAATAGAAATTATTTACATATTCTTATATACAAATTTACATTTCCAATACTTATTGATTACCATAATTATACCATCATCTATAATTATAATCCAACATTAACCTTTATCTCTCTCCCATCGTTTCTGGATCCAATCATACCACATGTTCCAACTACTATAAAAATCTGAATCTCTTTTACCTTTGATCAGTTTTGTAAATCTGTCGGACTCCGCACATTTCATAATTTTATAAATTATTTTTGAGTCCGTTGGTAAGTCCTCATTCTTCCATTCTTGTGCGAATGCCAGTCTCCCTGCAGTGATTATGTCAGCATCAGATACCATTTAATCAATCCAATATTTGCGGGTCTAACCCCCAACAGAAAAGTTTCAGGTTTCAGTTCCACTCTACAGTGTGTAATTTCAAGCAACCATCGTCATATTTTCATCCAATATTTGGCTGCCAGTGGACATGTCCACCATTGTTGGAAGTAGGTTCCATTGCTATGTCCACATTTCCAACACTGTGTGTTTCTGTAGTGTTTCACTCTAACTACACAAACACACAAAATCTCACAAAGCTGTATGTGGAATTTTGTGTGTGTGAAGTGTGAAAGTTGGTTTTTTGGACTTTTTGTGGCTGTGTGAGGTTCCTGCTTGTTGCAGGGGCCATTTTGGGTCTAGCACAGCTGTTTTTACATTGTGGGTGAGCCAGTTGAGTTGTGCTGTATTTTGTAGGTTAAAAAAGGGCAAAGAAATGACGTTGACTTGGCCATGCCCACCTGACCACCAAGCCCCACCCACCCAGTCACCTGACCACCAAGCCCCACCCACTAATTAAGCCACACCCACAGAACCAGTTGTGAAAATTTTTAGATTTCACCCCTGTGATACAGGCAGTGGTGGGTTGCCCCCGGTTCGCACCGGTTCTATAGTGGGAGACTCTGCCCACCGACCCCAACATCATCAGAACACTTCTGCACATGCACAGAAGAGCGCGCAGCCCCGTTGCAAACCGGTAGTAAGTAGGACCCACCCGTGGATATGGGACTAGGTCAGAGGTGGTATTTAGCCAGTGAACTGATAGCGGAGACTGCAGATGGTTCCGCCCATCAGCCCTGGCTCTATGCCATCCTATTTAGGCACGGTTTTGAGGCCGGGCGCATGCGCGAAAGGTGCGCACATGAGCAAAGCGCATGCATGGAAGGCCGGGTGCATGCACGCGGCAAAACGGTAGCAAGAAAATATTAAATCCACCACTGGACTAGGTTCTCTCTTGCACACCTTCATGCAGATGTAGTCTCAACACAGATCAGAATGGGTTCTTAGATTTAGTGTTTCAAAGTAAATCAGCAAGGGGTTTCGATTTTCTGTTGTTTAGCACAGGGCCACATTAATGCAGGTTTTCTCCCCAAAAAAGGTTCCAATTCTTGTGAGAGCACAAAATTTCATGACATTTTATGATTGTACACATGATCTTGTAAGATTTGTATATTCTCATGCCCAGGTATCACCAGATTGCAAAGGCTTGTAAAATAAGACCTTGTAAAAGCACTAGCACATTTGCAATTATTTTTGGCCAGATAAGGAAGATGGCAGATAAGGTGGTCCCTGCATTATCAGTCCTAGTTTCTCTGCGGCCATTTAAAGTGTCTGAATTTTGAGTACTGGGATCTCTGAATTGTAAAACCTCTGATGTAGATTTGTGGGCTTATGCCCCCAATTTCCAAAGCCACCATTTTGGATCTTACTCATTTACCAAAACTGGAGTTTTAGAAGTCAACCCCTTGGACTGGATCTACCATTTCTTCCCATTAAATTTCAAACTTGTCGTTTTAAATGACAGAGGATTTCCTTTTGTGTCATTCCACATCATAGTTTGACACCCCTTTGTTCTGATAGTGAGAATATTGGCTGATGGGTGCCTTTAAAAACTGAAAACCCCTGGCTCCTAGATTGTTATTTCTAGTGAGGATTTATTGCTCTTTGACATATGACTCCAATGAAGTTATTAATCAAGAGATGGAAGAGTCAAGTCCAGTTTATTGTCTGCAAGCGATAAAAGATAATCCTGAATACTGATGTCCTGGATAGTGATTAGGAGATAGAAGGATCTGGCAGGAAGGGAGGGAGGGAGGGAGAGGGAGAACGGCACTGTGGGTAAAGGTATGCAATTTCTGGTGATGATTACCTTCCAAGTAATTAGTTTTTAAATCAGGCAGACGTTTTGGGAGCCATTTTAATTATTTATGTTTTCTTTCACTCTTTTTTTATCATAGATTCTCACATACAGGCACAGTGTGGTGCAATGGGGCCACTCATCCTGAACTGAGAACCATCTCCATCATATGTCGCCCTCTCTCAGAAATTTTCTCCCAGAATTTCCCTATTGGCAGTAGCCACAAGGTAGGATAGGAATTCTTTGGCCACATTTTCCCTATAATCTCTCCTTTGGGACTTCCATCAAACTTCTTTATCTACATCCGCTTCTTACTTTCTCCCATTCATTATAGGCAGCAATCAGCAAATTGGGTCTCTCCCCCCACTCCTCAAAGCTACTTTCCTTAAACATATGCTTAAATATTCCAGCCAAATCTCATGGCACTAAAAACACTTTTCATTTTGTGAAACTGCAGTTATAGGAAAAAAAGGGGGCAGGGGAAGAAATGACTTGAACAAAGTTGTCCCAGGGGAGAAAAATGCACTTCTGCAAATTACTGGATTCTCATCCTGAATTTCACTTATGGATTGTCTTGTGTGTGCTGTTCCCAGCATCTGCTCAAGTGCAATACAAATACCATCTTTACACACATTTAACAGTTTTCCTGTAAAGAATGTAATGTTCTGTGAAATTTCTGTTGGCTTTCTGTTGCTTGGATGGTTTACCCTGGTTTGTTTATTCAATTTAGAGAGCCACCTTCCTTCATGATTTTGAGAAAAGCAGTTTAAAATGTCCTAAAAAAGGTTCTAAAAGTCAGCAGACCTTATAAAGCCAGTACACAAAGCCCAGTGAGAGTATAAGTGATGGTGTGCTAGGAGACATTGTTTTCTAGTCTCAAGTCATCCATGAAGTTCATTGGATGACTTTGGGCCAATCACTCTCGGCCCCATCCAGAGTATCGTGATAGGAATAAAAGTTCCATTATCTTGAACTCTTTGAGAAAGGTTTGAATATTCATTCATTCATTTTTCCTAGCGTCTCATTTCATCAGCTTTTGGTGACTAATGAGGAAAAGTTCAACTAACACAGTGGCCTCGAGTCTCAGAAAGAGCGCTAACAACCGGATTATATAGGATGGAAGGAATATAAATCCTTCCATCCTCCATCTTTTAGTCAGAACTGAAGAAGCTTCTTGGATGTCTTCAAGGAAAAACAAAGTCGAGATTTTAGGCAACCATGACCTTGAGTGTTTGTGAATCTCCACAAACATTCAACTAATACAGCCTTTAAGTGATGGTAGTGAACACTTTTACAGTTCAAGGACAAAATACAAGAGCCTTTGCTAGAGAAACCAACATTTTCTTCCTTTCTTGCAGGCAGGTTTAGGCCTCAAGGCTTGTCAGCAAGTGAGGTAGAGAGAAAGCAGGGGTAGATTTATTTTTTCACTGTACCAAGATGGCTACATTTCATGCCACAGCAGAACTCTACCTCTAGGCCTTACGAAAGCTATCCCATGCTTCCACAGTTCACATTTCCCTATAGGGGAAATCACGTGTTGATCACCAAAGCTAGGCTTTAAGAAAATACAAGGAATTCAGAATATAGCCCCAAGAAATCTGTAGAGCTCAGTAGTCCACTAAAATAACTTGACCTGAAAATAACTAGCACTAGGGGGTGAGCCTACAAACCTAGCTGTCAAAATGGATTAGGTAAAGTACTAAAGACTTAAACTCCTATATTGACCTTATTAAGGTTATTTTAGCAGGATTTGATGCCATTGACTGAAAAGCAACGTTATAGAGGGTAAGGTACTTTGTTCCTGGAAAAGCAATCATGAGGCTTCATAAAAGACTTGACCGTGTGGCATAACCAGTCTACTTTGCTGACATAGTGGGTGCTAACTCAGGAAAAAGCTTGCCACAATAAATGTACCACAGGATCTTTTGCTGCTTGTATTAATCATGAAGGGATAAACCAGTGAAATGTAAAATTCGTTACTACCAATTCTGTGGGCGTGGCTTGGTGTGTGTGGGGGTAATGTGACTGGGTGGGCATGGCCAACTTTTTTTTTTTTTAACTTTTAAAAGCATTTTTTCTACAACCTCTTCGGCTGAAGAGGTTGTAGAAAAAAATGCTTTTAAAAGTAAAAAAAAAAAAGCCTCTGATGATTGCTTGGCTCAGCTGGGCATGGGGGGGGGCGCACAGGGATTTTTGCTACCAGTTCGCCGAACCACCCGCTGCCATTGCTACTGGATCGGGTGATCTGGTCCAAACCAGGAGCATTTCACCCCTGGGATAAACACACCCACTGACGATTATTCCTGGAGTCATATTTGAATGGTTCAGCTCAAGTCGGCAAAAAAACGTCTACAGCGTTGCATATGACAATTCTGAACATCTTTTCTAAACTTTTCCTGTGGAGGGCAAGGATACCTAGAAACAGACTGGGACATTACTGTAACAGCTAAGGCTCTGTTTGGTAGCTTTATCATCTGGCTATCTTTTGAATTTAGCTGAGTTGGGTCTATGAACCCATCTGATTTGTAACCTTGGATTAGCTTTGGTCTGTTAACCAACTGTGGAATCATGGGATATGGAATTCAGGCTTGGCAACTTATCGTTCAAGAGCAGTTTGATTTTGAATAAAGGTATCTTTAAACTGGAACTGAATACCACGTAAAGTGAATAAACAACAGTTGGATGATTTATATCTGTGCAGTGAGGAGAATCTTCTAATCTTCCTGAGAGTCAAGATACTTTATTCAAATATATGCTCTGTATCCATGTGTAAAATATAAAGCACTTCCAGCTTTCTTTTCAGTTAAGACATAATTTTTTTAACTGTCCTCCTTTAATGACTTACTTTCTTCTTCTTTTTTTCTGGACAGCCACTTGTCTGGAATGGTCTAGGGTCTTTTACTTGCGCAGGGGGTTGGATTAGAAGACCTCCAAAGTCCCTTCCAACTCTGTTATTCTGTTATCATACCGTGCCTGTGCATCCTGAACTAATGTATGTAGAAGTGTTGGGAGAAAAAAGGATTTACATATATACCCTTTGAGCCCAATCTCCCCGTCACCCCAAAAAGCCTCATCTGATTATTTCCATTTGAAACATTTATTTTTGGAAATACATATTAAACACTATTATTATACAAAACAGGACTAAATTTATCATAATGCATACTGTTCTCAAAAAGGCCATTTTTAATTATTTGGGTGAACTTTTTTGGTTTTACTCAGTAAACACTCCTCCAAACATACAATATAAAAGGAGAAAGCTGTTTTAGTCCTGCTTTTGCTGGCTGAAAAATACTGGCAAACATGGTATAATGATACAACTACTTTTAATTTTTGTTTTACTGAAATGCATGGAAAAGGGGTGTGGAGACTTTCTCCGTTTCTTAGTTATCCGTTTCATAAACACTTGAAATATAGATATTTATATATATTTTTAGATAATGCACAATTTTTATTTTGCTAAAATATAGCAAGTCAGCAAGTAAAAAAAATATTTTTTTTCCTCAGCTTAACACAGCTCAGTAAAGTTTTTCCATTTTTCTTCTCTTTTGGCTTGGGAGGGACAACTTAAACTTAAAAAGGGTAGTTTAGATTGACTTGCAATACCAAATGCGTAACAGCCTCAGAGCAAAGAGTACTTGAAGACATATTCACCACGGGCAGAAATGACAAACAGACAAGAATCACATCTCCTGACAGTTTGGATTCAGGAGGGAAAAACAACTGCTCTGGGCAGAAAGGACGCAGTAATAGCTCACAAGAGGTCTGGGTGGAAGACGACTTTATACGCTTAGAAGACCTGCATGAAGATGTGTTCATCTACTGGCATCCTACAGCTTGTATTTGATGTCTTATCCTGAGGCATTTCTGCCTGTTAAGAATGGCCACATGGGTGCCCAGATAAGCAAGAGGAAATCAGAGCACTTAATGTTGAAGGAAGTCAAGAATCAATACATAGGCTGTTCTTTTCAGAGTGTTCCACAAGAGGGCAGTATTGCTTCCTGGTTTCAAAAAGGAGCAACTGGGAGTCTTAACATCATGTGGTCCTTCAGAACTGTCTCTTTTGACTCTCTGTTCAAACACTATAATGCTATAACCTATGGACTTCTTGATTAATCATAAATACTGGCTAAAGCCTGGATCAGATTAGCATTCAGTTCTCACCCCACATTCATTGTTATGGAGAAATTGCCTCTGTCAGCTTCCTCAAAGGAAAACATTTCCCCCATTAGGAATATAGATATCCCTCTCTACTGCATAAGGACTGGTTGGAGAATGTGAATGACTTCTATATTAAATGAACTTCCTCAGCAACTTTCAGCATACAGCATGAGAGAGATTTTTACACAACCTTTTGCCCATGTTTGCAGAGTCATGAGCGATGGGTTGGATATCCAACTTAATCCTTAAAGTTTTGGAGTCATGGGGCCCGAAACCCAATAAATCTGGATGGTGCCAAGCCAAGAAAAAAAAAATGCAGAGTGTGGCTTTTCAGACTGAGATGAACTTCCCAGATGATATGATTTCGGATGCATACCTGGGATGCTTTAAGCGTAAGTAAAAAGATTACACTCAAAAACTGAACCCTGAGATAGTTTAGCCTATCCGGATCTCAAGAATGTCTTCGGTATTTTGAAGAGAGGAAAAAAAGGAGCTAAGCTCAACAACATTAATTATTGGGGTCTTCAAAGCATATGAACTTCCACCATAGGAAAGCCTACACCCAAACTGCTTGAACGGAAGTCTAAATCTAATGTATGATGAACCCCTTCACTTCTGGAAAGTCAAAAGTTTTGGGGTTTCAGGCCTGATGAAGGCAGAGATGGGATGAGGGGGATGAAAAAGGAGCCTTTTTAAAGTCAGGGTGATCTACGTTTCCAAAAGGTGGCTTACTCTTAAAATAGAGTCACCATATTATACCATAGTAGATCATCACTTTCTATTGAGTCTACTAGCTCTCTCTACTATTGTTGTCATTTGAAGGGAAAGGGGGAAGAAATCAGGCATGCTGGAGTAAGAAATGTATAGTGCTGTGTAGAATTGTGCCATGCAACCATCATACATTTTTCTATCCACTCTACCATGTCTTTGAAAATGTACCTAGTCATAACAAATTTCATCTGAAATGGATGGAGTTAAGATACATAAAGCAGAAACAAAAAAACAAAAAAAAGCCCCACCCCAAAACAAAACCACCCTCTCACACTGGAAATAAAACAGAAACAACTCCCTGTTCTTTCCAAGGTTTAGAAAACAATAAACTTTGGCACGAGATAAACCAAGTAGCTTGCAAAAGATTTGTATGGATCCGAGGCACTGAAGCAGAAAAAGAATAGATTTTTCTTTAATTATCTTCTAGTGAAGATGATCCTGTAGCGCATTCATCCAGTCTGTTTGCTAAAGAAAGCTGCCCTGTCCAGATCTGATTTTGCCCCTTTCAACATTGTTCTGATAAACCATTGCTTAATTGGGAACAGAAGCTGCATGGAGAGAGTAAGAAATGCATAGCACCCTCTTTTCTTATTAACATAGCTATGCTTCATATTTACTAGATTGGCACAATACTAGCAATCATTTCAAATAATTGGGCCAATGATACTTGGCTTAAACGATAGCATAGGAATCTATGAAAAAGACCTCTTGATTCCGGATTAACAGAAAAAGAAAATTTCAATCATTGCTCATCTCAGTTTCAGGAAACTCAAATTACTGTAATTGTTTGAGACTCTCTTCCTTAGCTCCAAGGAAGGAACATGGACCAGTCCTGGTCAACAACCTATGCTAAAGTGGTCACCATTCTATCAAAACTCAAGAAAAGCCCCATCCTGAGTTCATCCTGAAGCTGCTGTCCCTATAACAATTCATTACTATATCTTAAAAGGAGAGATGTTTCACATCACAGAGACTGGGAAAGAGCAAGATACGATGTTTGTTATGGAAAGCACTGTTATTTGGTCAATTAACATCAGCAGCCTGGATACCACTGGCAAAGAGGAGGAAAAGGACAATGGCACCAGTGAAGGATTTATACGATCGTGTTTTAAAGAAAGTAGGGTGGAACAGGGAAGGGGGAGGGGCAACTACAGAGCATTACATTTCATTGGCCACCAGTTCTTCCTTGTCAACCACACCATTGGAGAGTGCATTCTGGCTTTCATTTAAACGCTTAACTCTGTAGGCTTCAAAATGGATGCTGCTAGTAATGTCTTTGATGTTCTGCATGTGTGTCCTAAGAAAAAGAGAAATAATATTTTTAAAATAAAGGCAAACAAGAGAGATCTTCAGGTCCAAAGTTGGAGGTAAAACCAATATTATACTGGAATGTCAAAGAAGATCTATAGTACAATAATTTAAAAAAAACAAAAAACCATATGTTTTACCATACCCACATTTGAATCTTGCCATTTTCAGGAGATATGAAAATTAGATGTGTTAATTTTTTGTGTATCTTAAAGTTGGCAAGATTGCAATAAATTGACAAATGGTGTCTGATACTTTTGCAAATTTTGACTTTTTCACACACCATATTTTAAGTCATGATTTAAGCAAGGTTTATTGAATAAACCACTGGATAGCTGGCCATAAGCCATGGATGGCCAACGCATACAGAAAGAGGCAGACCACGTATGCAGAATCAAATCCCACTACAGTATCTTGAGTTACATGTACCATATCTCCAACTTTGATAGGAAGAACACCAGACTGGAGGATCTCTGATGTATCTATGGAATGGTGCAATCTTCCCCACAATCCCAGTCTGAAAAGTAAATTGCCTTGATGCATCCAAACTGCCTTTTAAGAAATTGGCACCCACCTGATCAGGAGATCTCTCAAGTAAGCAAACTCGCAGTGTGTTGTGTTCTCGACTGTCAATGCAGAAGAAGGAACAATTAGCATAAACTCTTTTACCTGCTAAATTCCAGAGCAAAGACAGGGTTCAAAACGCCATTCAGTTCATAAAGTATCTGCAGCACTAACCATAGTGCAGTTCCCTAATTCTAATAGATTAGAAGAGCTGGAAGGATTTCTTTCACAGTGCTCCAATTATATTGTCTTATGATAGACTGTACCTCTCGCTATTCCACTGGATGACATGTTTCCAAAATCACAAAGTTTGGCCTCCCAACATCCTCACTAATTTCATGAGATACAAGAACTGGCCACAGGGTGGAAGCAGAAGGCTTAAAATAACTTTCCTTCCCCCCTCACCCCTTTCAATTAAAAAGTGCTTTATTTCAGTGCCAGGTTGCTTGTCCATTCCAGTCCTCTGACGTAGGAAATCTTTTTTTTTTCCCCAGTTCAACTTTTAACACTTGGGACTCCTTCACAGGATTTTAAAAATAAACATCCCAACCTTGTAGTAGAAGCAATATATGCTGACATAGAAATGCCAAAAGTATTTACAGCAATTGTTGGAAAAGCTTCTGCCATTCCTGATCAGCTAAACAGGCTTAGATATGTTTAGCAAACATGCTTCTGCAATCCTGTCCTTTCAAAACTGTTTCAAGGAAGATGGAAGATTATTATGATCTCAAAGATTCAAGGAGAATTAAAACACAGATATTCCTCGAGTTACAACTGTAATGGAGCCTGTCCATCAGGATCGTAACTTGCGATGCTCATATAATGTGTCACTCATGTTACTGACCTGATTTTTATATTTTTTGCACTGGTTGTTAAGCAAATCAATGGTTTATTACGGACATGGTTTTGCTGAAAAAATGGAATTAATGCTGATTGACAATCGTAAAATGCAATCACATGACCACAGGATGTAGCAGGTGTACTTGGACTGCAGTCACGTGACTGTGTGGGATCCAGATAGGTCCAGTGGAACTTCGAATAGTTGCTAAGTAATTGTTGATTACCTATACATCTTTCTACTCTACATAAAGCCATAATAGAATCGCAATCCAGTTAAAGAAAGTAATAAAATACATAGTACAAAAATAATATAGACTCTGTCTCCTTTGCTTGACTAGACACAAGAACAGTTTTTCTCCGAACGCCATCACTCTGCTAAATAAATAATTCCCTCAACACTGTCAAACTATTTACTAAGTCTGCACCACTATTAATCTTCTCATCTTCTCATCGTTCCAATCACCCATCTCCTTCCACTTATGACTGTATGACTGTAACCTTGTTACAATATAAATCCTTACGATTTATATTGATATTGTTTCCTGATTGCTTATTTGTAACCTATGACTATCATTAAGGGTTGTACCTTATGATTCTTGATGAACGTATCTTTTCTTTTATGTACACTGAGAGCATATGCACCAAGACAAATTCCTTGTGTGTCCAATCACACTTGGCCAATAAAAATTCTATTCTATTCTATTCTATTCTATTCTATTCTATTCTATTCTATTCTATGCTATGCTATGCTATGCTATGCTATGCTATGCTATGCTATGCTATGCTATGCTATGCTATGCTATGCTATTCTACTCTACTCGCTGCTGCAGAAAATGGGATAATTGTAGTAAGTTTTACTGTCAATAATTAGAGAGGTAAGGGATGCTACTCTGAAACATCTTCTTCAACTCATTTGGTTCCACAGCTGCCAGTTTTAATATATTAAAATCTCTACAGAGCATGGATTAAATCCTACTTATGCATGGTTAATAGTCTGCATGGCACTTCCCCGTATAGAAGGAGGGGTCTCTGCCATGAAAAGTTAGCAATTTAAAATTCAGCAGGAGGGAAAAAGAGGAAGGGAAGGGAAGAGGGGTGAGGGAAGAATGAATATGGGGTTATTGAATCTGTTGCATGTGCTTAAGATCATATGGCAAGTCTTCACATAAAATATAATGAGGGAGAGAGAAAGAAAGAAGAGATAAATGTTTGGAAGAAAGGGCATCACCCAAATGCCCTGGGAAACCACTGCAACCACTGTTCTTTTAATAATTATGCTTGCTCTTTAAAACAGTATTTATGGAGTCTTTCACAGAATAATTGTGTTCTCCCCTGAATGCAAAAAATTATATTATAACTTGGTTTTAAATTGCTAAGATCTAGCCAACAGAATGGATATAATTGTTTACATAAACCCAGAATGACTGCCACTTGCAGCTAACGTATGTTGATCCAAGCTACAACCCACAACTATCTTTTGTCTAATCTCCAAAGACTGCTGCTACTGCGAGTGATCCATCAGAAGAAAACCTCTTGTGCTTTCAGAAAGTCTCAGGATGCTGTTTCATTTCAACACCGACACGAAGTCATTTTATCTTCAATAGTTTTGGGCCAGGCTGGGATTCTGAAAATCTCCCCTTTGCGTCTTGTATTTCTTCAGCTTCTAAAAGCTGAGAATTTGGGTGAAGATATAGAATTAAACGTGAGGTAGTGGAGCTTTCTGATGAAGCAACAAATCAAAGTTGTTTTCTCCTACTCTGACAATTCTTAAATCCCTTTTCAAGTGATCACCGAGCAACCCAACCCACAAAACATGACTCTTATTCTGCCCAGCAGAGGGCAGCAGAGCATACAGTCTTGCAAAAATGGATGCACACCTTGCCATCTTTGCACATTCAAGATGTTACTTTAGCAAATCGAAAGTCACAATATTGGCAAGAAAACAACAAACAGGAATTCTTACCTTCGATTGTGCCCCATTTTGTTTTCCTTCCCAGAATTCGTCTTCCATTGATCTGGTATTCTTGGTCACTGCCCACCACGGCAAATGGAATCATTTCCTACAGTGAAATGTTAGGGTCAGAATGGAGGGTGAAAAAACCTGGCAACTTTTTATTGCATTAAACAATGCACATATTAAACAGCTAAAGCAAATATCTTTATGTTCTCCCTCTCTCACTTTATTTTTGGGACTTCAGTCTTTCTACAAGAGTTGTCCTATAGCTGGGGATTAACAAAAGTCCAGAGTCAAATTAAATATAAGGCGGTTTTATTTCTAGAAACTAAGCTTTTCTTGTGAAGCAATGATGAGGAATGGTAAATTCAGAGAAAAACCTCTTATTTTCCTTGGATTAACAATATGGTAGCAGGACTGCTAATCAGAACCAGGCATTGTGGATAAATTAATGACAGTCTTTTTTCACTTGCAGTAGCTCACCATCTAATTTAAAGTTACGTGTTGTTTTTAATTTGATATTTATTTGTATAGTTTATTCCCAATTATATATTGGGAAGTTGTACAACACTCCAAGTCAGCTGATTGGGGTAATCCTAAAGTCATGTAAATAAATAAACCAATAAAATATGTCTGAAAGAAAACTTAGATGGTCCCCCAATGTAGAGGGCAGAGGAAATGGCCATGAAGGACAGGAGGAAGAACCTCTTACCAAGTCAGGTCAAGAATGTTATGTGAGTAAACATCTTAGAAAAAAACCCTTCCTAGTTCACCCAAAATAAAAGAAAGGAGGGAGGGAGGGAGAGGGGAAACACATTATAGCTTTACAATACAAGTAGTACTCATCTACATGACGTTGATTTGCTAGTCTGATCTGCCTGGAGGGTTAATCTCCTCTCAACCATAATTGTGAACATGTCTTCCACGATCTTCCTTGATGCTCACTTTAGTGTGTTTCAATGTACCCCTAATTGAAAGATCCCTTAAATCAATATCAGTTTTATATCAAACATAAGGAAATAGACCAACTTGCATATTTTTAAGAGTGATTCAGAAATCTAATAGGCAGAAATAATTAAATATCATTGAGATGAATTCTTGGAGCCTGAAAGTCTACTGTAAATCTCTGACCACGAACAAAATGTGTATTAAAAGAGATCTACACACTTACTCTAAATTTTTCATTTATTAATCGGTCTTCAGAATCCTCATCAAATTGTTTCTGGGGATATACATCTATGCCATTAGCAAGAAGATCTGCTGTAATCTAAGAGGAAGAAAAAACATCGAACATAATAAGACTGTGATTCAGACAGCTATACCAGTAAAAGATTTTTAGTGACTGAGCTATACAAAAAAGAATGGCATTGGCCTTCATATCTGGTCACATTCTTATCACCCACAGTGAACCTGCAAAGTATGGACTAAGGCAATTTTGCTGAAGTTAAGAAGGTGTGAAATTGAAACAATGTTTAAATAGCCTGGGATATTGAATACACTGCCATCCAAAAAAAGAGATACAAACTGAAGTAAAGACACCAACCAGTCAAGCATGATCATTTGTGAATAGAGTTAACTAGATAAACACTGGAAAGAAACACACAATATTCAAAGAGCTCTCAGTACGCCTCTTGGATTTAGGTTGTTTAGAACAGTCCTTGTGCACTGACATGATAGTACACTATGGTTTTTAAGCCATCCACTCAAAAACATCAGTGTTGGGAAACCGGTCCCAAGACTCAACTTTCTCCTTTCAATTACAGACAAACTGTAATTCATTTGTAGGCTGGTCCTAACTTCCTTTAGGCTGTCAAGTCAATGGGCAAAATATTGAAGACTAGCCAAGTTATTTTTGGCATCTGTGGTAGAACCAGTGGCCATCTTTTTTTCCATGTTCATAAGGATAATGCAACGATTAAACAAATCAGAAGCCCTTTAACAGCACTGAACAATATAACCATTAATGACAGGGTCAGAACAAAGCAAATAAAGACAGTCAGGATGATTAACTCCACAGGATGAGAGCAGAGATATATCTGTTCAAACAGGGCCGGGCATGTGGGTGGTACAATTATGCAATGAGAATTGCTACTGACCAGTGGTGAAATCTGAACCGGTTTGTTACCAGAAAAATCAGGAAGGGCCTTGTCCTGTCCCATCCCATCCTGCTTACCCTTTGCTTGAAGGCGTCCCTCTCCTCCAGGGTTAATGTGTCTGCTTTGGCGATGACAGGCACAATGTTAACTACTTTGCTCAAGCGTCTCATGAATTCAATGTCAAGCGGCCGGAGGCTGAAAACAAGATAGAGAAGAGATTTCTTAAATGAGACCAGGAAAGTGGAAACCTTCTGGCTTCAGAAATGCCAGAAAGAAATGGCTCCCTTCCCTGATAGGACCCTTCAAAAATGTGTGTGTGTGTGTGTGTGTGTGTGTGTGTGTGTGTAAAAAGTCAACAAGCAGATTTGAATGTGAACACAGCCATTCCTGTTTCTGATCCATCCACTCAATATACAGTCAGACCAAGGTCTCACAAAGTCATGGAGATGCCTAAGGAAAAGCCGCGTGAGAGCAGTAGTTCATGTTCATCAAGAATTGACACCCAGAGGCAGGCTGCCTAGAACACTGAAATAATATCATCCTGATTAAAAAATTATCCTGGCAGCAATTGTTTGGTAAATTGTTTGGTAAATGTCTTCAATTCCCATTTTAAAGTTGTCCACATCAGAAGCCAGAGCAATATACTGCTAATTCTCTCAGCCTAACTCATTGCAGCAATTTAACAAGTGAAATCAAACAACGAGTCCTTGGATGCTGCCCTCAACTCTTTAGAGTTAAAAAAAAAAAAAGCAAACAAATACAATTTTAGCTTCCTATGTCCACTTGTAACTCAGGACATATCTGCATTCTGTGAATATGTCTATGCATGCATGCTTGTACAAATACAAAAATGTATACAAAGCTTACATTGTATACCAGCAAAAATAGAATGCAGCCAGATCTTCTTTGGTCTGTGTTGTGACTTATAGTGTGGTTCCCTGCTCAAAAATCAGATACAGAAATGCATACAATTGCATGCAGAAGGAATTCTTAAAAATGTTTTTAATATTGGCAAATGTATATGGAATCGGATATAAGAGCTGCGGTGGCGCAGTGGTTAGAATGCAGTACTGCAGGCTACTTCTGCTGACTGCCTGCAATTTGGCAGTTCGAATCTCACCAGGCTAAAGGTTGACTCAGCCTTCCATCCTTCCGAGGTGGGTAAAATGAGGACCCAGATTGTTGGGGGACAATATGCTGACTCTGTAAACTGCTTAGAGAGGGCTGTAAAAGCACTGTGAAGCAGTATATAAGTCTAAATGCTATTGCCATTAGGATACATTTTATACAAGAGAAAGCAGGGGAGCCAGTGTGGTTGGAAAAACAGGCATATTGTGACAATATACTCCAGAGAAGCAGCTGGCGGGGGGGGGGGGAAGCACCTTGGTCTAGTGATTAATGTGCCAGGCTTGAAACCTGGAGACTGTGAGTTCTAGACGTAGAGCCAGCTGGGTATTTTGGGTCAATCATTCTCACCTCAACCCATCCATAGGGTTGTCGTGGTGGGGAAAAGAGGAGGAGTATGTTTACTATCTGGAGTAATTTATAAAAATAATAGGAGGGATTAAAAAAATCTAAATAATTAAATGTTCTGACTTCAGTCCACCATATCGCAGACGGAGAAAGACGGAGCCAGTTTCTTGTGGAAATCACTTACCTCTTGCAAAGAATGCTTTTAAAAGCTTTGAGAGGCTTAAAGTTCCAAGTTAGCTGTATTTGGCTTTAATTAACTGAACAGCAGCTATTCTGCCAAGTAATTTCCAGGTATTTCATATTATAACAATTGCTTTCTCCCCTGAGAACCATGTTCTGGAAGGTGGGTTGTAAATCTCCCCAGTAAAATAAATAACTAAAATGTTAGTGAAACTCCTATTTGCATTCTGCTACCTATGACAGAGCTTCCAGCCCAACTGCTGTGATCTATGTGGGTACGCTGATTGATTCCAGCATTAATCACCGTGATATCTAGAAAATATATATTAAGACGCACTCTCTTGTGACACAAAATGCTCTTGGTTAAACTGATCATTAGCTCTTTAAGAACATGCTGGAGTCCTGCTTAACAATTGCAGCCTTCATTTCCTTTCCATGTTAACGTGTTACATTCACAAATGAAAGTAAATATACGTGTCCCAGGATAATGTTGCAGGATCCAATCTGGGTTGGTCACCGAGACCAGAGATTTTGTCTTCTGAGCTTTCGGAATTGTGCTGGAGCCCATCTTCAGGGAACTTCTCTCTAGCGGAGTGTAACACACTCTATATAAACACATAGAGAGAGAAGTTCCCTAAAAATGGCTCCAGCACAAATGGTTTGTCGTGAATGCGACTGCTTGAGGGCTCCTGGATTGGAGCTGAAAGGCAAAAGGGATGCAGTTTGCTCCCTCCCACATGCTGGGGTAGACCAGGTGTCTCAATAGAAAAACACACACACACATATATATCTCAGGGGTGGGTTTCACTTACTTTGCTACTGATTTGCTCGCTCGCGCTTGCTTTACTCATGCACCACTTCTATGCATGCGCAGAAGCTTCTGTATTTGATGATGTTCGGGCAGGTGGTCACAGCCTCCCGCCACCGCCGTTACCGGTTCGCCTGAACTGGGGCAAACCGGTAGCAGCCCACCACTGATATATATATGTGTATATATATATGTGTGTGTGTGTGTGTGTGTGTGTGTGTGTGTGTGTGTGTGTGTGTGTGTGTGTATATATATATATATATATATATATATATATATATATATATATATACACACACACACACACACACACATATATATTACACATATATACATATATATATATACATATATATACATACACACACACACACACACAACCCAAGTTGCCTTCCTACTGGAGAAATCAGCACAGTGACAGAAACCATGTTACTTCTCATTTTTGTCATAGTTATCTGCATCCATATGCAAATGTGAAACACAGACATCCAAGAAAAATCACAAAGCTGAAATAGTTGCAAAAGATTCTCCCGAAACATGAAATTCTACAAAGTAAACAGTGATAGTGTTTCATCTCTTGCCAATAAGCAGCTTTCTAGGCCTTGCTGGGTCAAAAGGGAAACCTGGGTGGGGGATGCCAGGATGCTAATGGCAGTAGCCACAGAAATAAGATTTTCTCAGTTTACTCAATTTAGATTACACGCATGGGCATTTAGCTCTTCATTTTAATTATACAGATCACTTGCTTGTTCCTGACCTAGAACAGGAATTGGGATGGGTTGCTGGAAGAAAAATAACTTGTATTCATTCCAAGTTAGAAACCCAGAAACAGAAGTGCTAAGGGTAACATCAAGCAATGCTTGATGGGAAGTTTAATCCTGAGGAAGCAGATAGAATCCTTTGCAAGATGAGCTCTGTCTCATGTAGGTTTGATCCCTACGTTGCCAGGGAGAGGATAGGAAACTGGGTTTTGGTGGTTATAAAACTTTACTGTGGGGGGTAGAGATGTCAGTATACTTGGAGAAGGCTTTGGTGCAATCAATCCTTAAAGAACTGAGTCTATAGTACCCACCCAATATCTAACTTCCCTTTTGGGGTAAAGGTTATTCATAAGGTGGTGGACCTTCAACTGCAAAGGACTCTGAAAGAAATGGATGATCAGAACTTTTTCAATCTCCATTCAGGCATGGGCATGGGATGGAAACTGCTCTTGCTGAAAACACACAATGGATCTTAGATGGAAGATGCATGCTCCAGCCTTCAATGATATGAACTATGGTATTGTTCCAAATTAGCAATGAGTGATATTAATTGAAAGCAACTAAAGGCTGAACCAAAGGATTCAAAAGTTCCATTTGGAACATAGATTGATATGCAATAAATATATGACTGTTGGAAGAGAAAGGTGTGTGTGTGTGTGTGTGTGTGTGTGTGTGTGTGTGTGTGTGTGTGTGTGTAAGAGAGAAAACTAAAGGGAACTAAATACAATCCAAATTTGAATATTACACTGCAAGCTGGTCTCCATGTCCCAAAGAAAAAATATGTATATTAACCATAGTAGAGTAAACCCAAATGCTGTAGATAAAGACTGTCAATATTTTTGGGTGACTTAATTAGAACCGAAAGAAATCTAGAGTATGTCTAGAGCTTACTGGGCACATTGGGCTTTTGTTCATAAATCTTAAATTCTATCTCCTAATTGATGGAATACAAAGAATGATATGTTGGCTTACAAAATAGTTTCTATGGTAGAGAACCCAGCTTGCATAAAATAGTGTGAGTTTGGCATAAAACCTGGGCTTTGGTGTGCATATAACATACTGGCCCAAATGTGCTCAGCCATCTTTACGGTTAGCAGGCAATGCTGTATATGGTAAAATCAAGGCCGGTAACCACCTCCTCTTTCGTAGTAAAAACATCATGAGAGAGCCTCAATTGACCAAAGACACAATAGGCACCAGTACAAGTCAGTATTTATGGACCCTTCTGAAGACTGTAATGACCTATGGAAAACAGAAAGTTTAAAGGACTAAATGATTAAAAAAAGAGTATAAGTTAGTATAATGAAATGAAAGCAAGAAAAGCTGTGAGTCGGTAAAATAAAAAGGTGGAATATGTAATAGGTTTGAATATTCTGATCTTATAGAGTAGTGTTGATGAATACAGGCAAGAAAGTGAAGATACAGGTTTAATTATGAATGAAAGGTCTAACATACAGTTCTTTCTGGGTTGGTGGCCCAGAGCCGGGGGTGGGCAGGCACCTTTCCAAGTGCAAGCACACGAGTGAACAGGACTGCGAGTGTGACGTTCGCAGCACCAGTAGCGTGCTCACACCAATAGTAGCACCCAACATGGTCCTCGTGGTGATGGTAGGGCACGCACGATGCTAGAGCGAGTGGAGGGGTGAGCATGCACACACATGCTCACTGGCCACCCAGTCATGCGGCCCTGTGGCCAAATGGCCATGGCCAGTAGTGGGCCATGGCCAACAGGTTGGAGACCTTGATCTAACATATATGAACCGATGCATTTGGATGTATGTAAGTACAAAATCCTAAGTAGGTGATATCAGTATCTTACACCCCAATGAATGATGATAATAAAAGAATCAGGAGTGAATTTGAGAGGAAAATTGCACAGTATTCTGAATAAACATGATCCAGAAAAAAATGATATTTTTTTTGGCTATATAATAGGGATGGATGAATGGGAATGCAATGAACAAATATAGAAAAGCTAATTGGGACATTCAGAGACTCAAGAATGAATAATAATGTTAAACCGAGTGAGTGATAACTTAAAAATAGATCTCTTTGTTCTAAATACTTTGCTTATTTATAGGTCTATTAATGAGTACACATGCAAATGAAATGAATATAAATTTAAAAACATGATGTATTTGATGGTTAATTAGAATTAATGAAGACAACACAGGAGATGAATCTGAAAAAGACCAAATTTAAGTAGTGTCAAAGGGAAAATATTGGGAGAAAAAAAAGTGCTGTGCTAGAGAAGCATCTGTACGACTTGAATGAATTTTTAAAAGAAGTAGAAAAAAATAAAAATAAAAATTATTGCACTCCCAACAGAATGAATACAAAGTGGGTAAAAGGGAAAAAAAGGATAAGCTGATTGGCACAAAGTTTGTGGAACAAAACAAATGGGAAGTATGAGCAAGATTTAGTGGAACAATAAACTGAAAGTGATATAATGCATCAGAAAGAAAAATCCATGTGGTAGAATAAAGGAAAAAAACCCCAAGAGAATGATAAATGTGTGTGGAGATATAAAAAGAGCTGCAAAGAATATGACCAAAGTTTCCAAGGAAGAGTTAAGCTTGAAAAAGGCAGAGAAAATGCAGAGCAATTTTAATGGATTAAAAAAAAAAAATCTGAAGAGGACTAAACAAAAAGTCTGAATGGTAATAAAAATTAAAGCAATGGAATCATTTAGGCTGAAGCTGAAATTTTTAAAAAATGGCAGAAAGAATATTTTAGAAATCTATATGTGGGGGCTAGTGGCATCTCGAAGAAATTAATGCCATAAATATCATAACTGTAAACAGAATGATGAAGGGTAAGTCATAGATACTGTGAGGATACTGGAAAATGTTACAGTCACAGCTGTTGATGATGCAACTAGAGAACTTTTAGCTGATGGATGTGATGGAGCGGCTCTGTGATTTGTATAATATGCATATGTAAAAACTTCATGCATGCCCAATGACTGGAAAAACGTTATTGTTCCTTTCTACAAAGTAAAAGGTAATAAGAGTAAATGCAAAAGTTATAGGAGGATTAGCTTCTTAAGCATGCCTAGGAAAGCATGTGGCAGAATTCTCACTGAATTTTGACCAGAAGTACCGTCTGGCTTTACATTAAGACAAGGAATGTGCTGACCAAGTTGTGGCTCTTTAGCAAGTCATCAGAAATCTATGTATGTGTAGAATTATGTTTACAACACATTTAGTGGTTTAGAGAAAGTCTATGATAGACTTGAATTATGGAATATAATTATGAAATATATTGTAAAGGTAAAGTCCAGTTGTTTCTGACTCTAGGGGGCAATGCTCATCTTCGTTTCTTAGCCGAGGGAGCCAGTGACATTTCCGTGGTTATGGGGCCAGCATGACTATATGCCAAGGTGCATGGAACGTTGGCGTATATTATAAGAATATATTGTATATTGAGGTTTGGTTACTGAGTACAGGAAGCATAGTACACAAGAGAAGCACAGTACTGTAGGTGTGAGAATAAGTGAAATGTTGTGTTAATAGTTGAACTTTGAACAAGGAATAAGAAAAGTACGATTTTATGCACGTTCTAAAACACTGTTTATCTCGACAGTCAATAACATGATGAGCAGGCTTGCATGTTATACGGCTCGTATCTTTTACCTTCTTGTAGAAACCTCCTAAGGAAGAGTCATGTTAAACTTTTAGGAGTAAGAAAAGAAATTCCTGTTCATAAAACAACATGCTTGTCTCTATAACTCAATGAACTGAACTGTTTGTTAGTGACAACAAACTCTTTGCTATAATGTGTAAGGCATCCTATTTGTCTTATATACATATACACTAATTCAAAGGCCTAGTCGTCTTAACGTTCTGCCATCCAACTCGACAAATCAATGTGCAAAGTAATTTCTAAACAGAGGACCATCCCCAAAACAAATTCAATTGTGTTAGGATGTATGGCACAGAGCTGAGTATACCAAATAAATAAACAAATATCAAGAGAGGAATCAAGAAAAATACAGTCTTTGGCAAGTACACCTAGAGAGTATACTTTGGGGGAGTAGATTGTCCTCACTAGGATTTAGTGGAAATGCCTGCAAATCGACTCTTACCCATCATTTTAATGTTGAAGAATACACTCGAGGGACAGCTGAAGGAATATACAAGTGGTGAAAAGAATTTTGCTCTGACCTCAAGAAGAAAATGAGATGAATGATTCCTCAGCTCTGGGAAAGTAGGAAGGCTGAAAAAATGCTCAGAATAACCCTACCTTGACCCTGTTCTCTTGAAAAAGGGGGCTTGTGAAGTGAAGGTTATGTACATGCTTTCAAGATTCATCTAATATATCCTGCAACAATAAAGTAGCATTCCTGGAATCCTGCAGTGTGTTTCTTGGCCTGGCCAATCTCAAAGGGCTGATATTCCCTAAATTATGGCACTCAAAACTTCACCCAGTAAATTTCATTATGAATAGTCTTCAATGTATGACCACAATTGGGTTAAAACTTTTATTATCTTTTTTGCCATGCTATTAAGAGAATGACAGCGGTTGTTAAGTGAAGCATGTGGTCAGTGAGTGAATCCAGCTTCCCTCAGTCAGTTACTCTACTTCTTGGGAGCTGGCTGGGAAAGTTGGAAACAGTGATCAAGTGACTCTGGGACACTGCAACCATTATAAATCCAAGGGTCCGAATTTTGATCACATGAGCGTGGGAGATGCTGCAACAATGGTAAGCGTAAAAACCAGAGGTGGGTTTCAGCAGGTTCTGACCAGTTCTGGAGAACAGGCAGCAGAAAGTTTGAGTAGTTCGGAGAACCGGTAGTAAAAATTCTGCCTGGCCCCGCCCCTATCTATTCTCTGCCTCCCAAGTCCCAGCTGATCGGGAGGGAATGGAGATTTTACAGTATCCTTCCCCTGCCATGCCCACCAAGCCACGCCCACCAAGCCACACCCACAGAACTGGTAGTGAAAATATTTGAAAGCCACCACTGGTAAGAACCAGCTGTAAGAAACTTCTTTCAGTGTTGTCCTGAACTGTCAAACTGTCACAAAGCGAATGGTTGCAAGTCACTGACTATCTGTACACTGATGCAGTAGAGCACATGCAAGCAGGGTACTTCCTTGTGTACTTAAAGGGTCTTGGATGGAGCTCTGATGGAGGTGGGGAAGTAAAGGTTTAAAGGAAAGTAGAACAAAGAGCAGACTCAGCTTCCCCCCGTCTCCTCCTCCCTGATGCACAAGAACAGAAAATTACACTGACTGGAAGACGGTGCCAAATCATTTCAGAGTGGAAATGGGTGTGTGCACACGTGTCATATATTATATATGCTCACAGAATGTAAAGTGCCAAAATACACCCAGAAAATTGGGTTTGGCTTATCCATGGACAGGCTTAACCACAAGTATATTCAGTAATACTTTTAAAAAAGTATTCACATATTTTGCATATGCACATGGATAAGCAGATTTTTAAAAAAATTTTAAAACCAAAATACCATGAAAAAACCTGTGCCACCACATATAAGCTGACTGTGAAAATTAAAACACAAAAAAAAAATTCCAAGGATTGGCTTACTTCATTTTAATTTTTCGTGGTGTTTTGGTTAACACGGGATCAGTTTATCTGCAGATGGGTTTATACACGAGTATATAAGGTGCTTAGTTAAACTTGAACGTTTTCTCAAAAGCCTTACGACCCTGAGTACAGTATCACAGACCAGAAAGACTCACAGTGTACCCTTAACTACCAGAAGCAATTACAGAAAAGTTTAAAAGGAAGCAGAAAAAGAGAAAGAGGGGTTTTTGGGGTGGGTGGGGGACAAAGAGAGACTGGGGATGTCCATGTTTTTTCCCTGACTCTTCCCACATCCTTTACAACCTGCCTGCAAACTGCAACTCGACCTGCCCCATAAACTCGCTGATTCTTGCCAACTTCCCTTCCCCCCCACTCAATCCATATGTCTTTCTTTGACATGGGATAGGAAAGCAAAGCCCTAGAATGAACTGTCTGGGGCAGAGGCCCAAGGAACACCTAGGCCTAACCTCCAGCAGGGATATCAAGCTACATGAAAGTCAAAAATGATGTGTCTCATAGCTTCAAAACCCTAGCCTTATATTGGAAACACATGTTTCTGGGAAAAGAGGAATACACTAGGCAGACTTTTAGGCACCGCTTACCACTCAAGCAGCAGGGTGAGAGGGAAACCGTGGGGCGCAATTAGAAAGCCTCTCCCAGGCAGTCTAATGTTTCAGTGGCTATAAGAGGGGAAGAGCTAATACGTGGAAGTATGTTGGTTCTCAAGGAAGGATAGGTCTCCTTGCCAGACAAGCTGTGAATCAGCACCTATGTCCAGCTGCAACTGAAAAGGTGGGTTTGTGTAACTTGCAAGGGGGAAAGGAAAACAAGGCTAGTAATGATGCAAGGCTTATTTGAAGGCAGGGGCTGAGCAAGCACATATTTTCTTGGATGTCTGGTTCCAGGGAAAGGTGGCAATCTGTGCCACTGAGCTCGTTTACAGAAAATCAGGGGCTATAGTTCGGAAGCAGAAATACATACGAGTGGCCAGTGGCAGGGATGAAATATATACAGCAGTGAACTCTGCTATCCGGGATCTGCTTCTTCCGATTAATATTTAGTTCTTCCTGGAGATACTTTTCATATTGGTCGTTGATGAACTTCATAATCGGTTGCCAACTGTTGCAAGAAAGAAATATGACATATTAGAGGAAAATGTCTCTATGCAGAGATTCCCTTTAAAAAAAAATCAGTTCATTCACTTTCTCAAGCTTTGAAGCACTGATTGATTGCCATAGAGTCGTTTCCAACTCCTAGCGACCATATAAGTTTCCTCCCAGATTTTCTCTTAAGCACGTCGAGTTTAATAAAAGGAGAAGATGTTGGCTAATTATAAATGTTTGTTTGTATGCCTTTGTACTTTTGCTAGCACTTTACAGGAAAAAGTGCATGGGCAAGGAATCACAGAACCAACTCACAGCCTGCTTTAAGTATACTATTATAAGCAATTACAAAAATCAGCCCCCTTCATTTTGACAGAATTGCTAGGAAGGATAACATTTCCATTTTGGACTTTTCCAGGAGACACAGCAGATTATTGCTTGCTGGCAGCCACCCAGTGTTGACAAACAGAAATTCTCAAGTGCTTGCTATGAAAAGTTAGACAGGGTAGATACATGCCAGGTCCCTACCCTTAATGTTATCATTTGATGGAACCTTGAAGGTGCATCTTCATGGTGGCCAGACAGCTCTTTGGACCAGCCCCTCACCTAACATCCAAGAGGTCACTATGCTTTTAGCTTCTAGAGGGCTGTGAAGCCCTGACTCTTGCCTTGACCATTGGGATAGGAAGGGGGTTTGAGCTGGGAGGCTGATTGGTCTTACCATCTGGATGAGGAAGGGAGGTATTTCTATTTTAGCTATGTTTTTATGGACTGACCTACCTAGAATCATATGAGATAGATGACCATATAAGTTCTCTAAATAAGTAAATACAATATATATTCAAATAAAGGTAGTTTCCCGAGCATGCAGTGTTCAGTATCAGGATCTCTTTATAGCAGAAATATACAGCCTTCAGCTCTCCTTTGTATTTCTATTTATGTTCTTTGACAGGCAGGCCCCCTTAAAGTTAAGAGAGGAATGAAATCTGAAGCTAATTTGCATTTGCTGTATTTGGAGGCATGCCACCATTGTTTTGTTGACTTTGGAAGGTTGATGTCACTTGATATTCCTTATTCCAGATGATCCCTTGCAAAATAGTAAGGAAACAGTAAGATGTATTCTCAAGAGTCCTTTCTTTCACTCATATAATTCACATCAACTATGGAGGTGACCCTTTGCTAATAGTGCACCATGGCATCACATTTTCCTACACATTATATAAGGCATTCCATTGTAGTTCTTTTCTGAGTAATTTAAATTGGTAAGCCAATCCTCATGAGAAAAGATGTATAAGTAACTGCAACTCTCCATGTCTGTAAAGTACAGTTTGGTTTAGAAAATTTCCTAGCTTTTGAAGAATCAATACATTTTGGCATAATTTTTGCTCTTGGTCATCTAAAGCAGAGTAATTCCATTCCATTCTTCCCTCCTCCTAGGTGAAACATTTCTTGGGAGGTAATCAACAAGACTAAATTCAATTGAAAATAATTTTGCAATATTGGCAAATATCTATCCTAACTCTCATCAAAATAATCTCCTTATTCTTATCCTGGTTAAGCTCTTCTCTTTTTGTTTCCAGCCCACAGATGGAAGAGTGTTTAGTCTGAACTGGTTTGGCACCAAGTCAGTCAGTGTCAGTCAAAACAAAACAGTATCAATAACAACAACAAAAGCAGACTAGGCCACATTGTACTAATAGCTAGAGTTTTTGAAGTGCCAAGTTCCCCTTGTCCTGGTGCATTTCTCCATTGAAAGTCCCTTACCAATTCTCATTGTTAATGTGGTCCCCAAATCCAGGAGTGTCAATGACAGTCAGTTTCATACGAACGCCTTTTTCCTCAATATCTGAAATGGAATGTGAAGACATTAAATAGCAACGTATCACTTTGGGATGAACACAATGAGTATGTGGGAAATCCCTCTTTACGTGTATGTTTATCAAAGATGTTCTTGATAAAGAAGTTTAAGCATTTGAACATTTCAAGGATCTCCTAGTCAACCAAAAGGTGACTCCCTGGACCCTCTTTCCTTGGCTGCTAACTTTCCACAAAAAACAGACAGACAATCTCTTGACAACACTCACCATGTGTAATGGACTTGATTTCAATTGTCTTGGGAATACGCTCTTCAGAACTTGGTTGCACTGATTTGCGACTGATCTTGGATTTGAAAAGGGTATTGATTAGAGTTGATTTTCCCAAGCCACTCTGACCTAAAAGGTAGCAGGAAACAAATTTCAGAAACCCACATTTTGTTACTGAAGTCACCCCATAACCGTGGGGTCCCCACAGTCTGAGCACATCCAGACTCCCCTCGGAAAACATGAGATGATACACACAAAGATTGCTATTGTTTGATTTCTGACTGGTTTATATTTTTATGACATTTATTTTGTTCTGTTTCATGGACAAAATGGTTGTTTCCACAAAAGAAGCATTAAGGAAAACTGTACGCCAGATATAAGGCATAGGAATTATATATATAAGACCACATTACAAGCAGCTCTTTGTTAAGTTTGCTTTATGGGCCCGAAACAAGCAAAAATAAGAGAATAATTAATAGGATAATTAAGAAGCAAAAGGGAATCTATTTTTTATAATACATGCTTAATTTCTGGTTTTTGCTTCTGCTTACAACCTGGTTTATTTCTCTTCTTTCCAATTCTGTAATTTGCATGACTATCTCTAACCCTATTTTCAAAAAAGCAAACAATATTCTCTCCAAGTTTTCTTACATTAGGAAAATCATTTCAGTCTTCCCATCTCTTTATGAGAACTTCAAAGTGAAAGAAGTACATAGTTTATAACTCAAAAAAGGAGTGTGTTTCTGTTTGAGTTACATCTGCATGCCTTCTGTTATCTGAGAAGCTCAAAGTGACATTTTAACCACTCTGGAATTGGTCATGCCCAACTGGAGCTCTTAGTGGCTCTTCAGCAACATTTGGAGTCCATAGATTTCCTGCTTCAACTCTATGGACTAATTTTAGAAGACAAACAGTAATGTCAGTTTGGCTTAAATTAAGTAGGTTGTGCTTAATTCCCAGTTAAATCGATAACTTAAAAAATCACAATAGCATTTCAAATGAAGTTCATGTTCAGCTTCTTCCAAGTCAATATCCCACCTTCTTCATAAATGAGCACCTTTTGACTTCCAAAATTTGTATTTCAGTGCCCCACATTGGTTGACAGGCATTAAATTATTTTCTCCTAATGCTGACAGATTATAACCTATGGAATTTTTACAAGAAACCCTACAAAAAACATCTTGCAATTTATTCTTGCCATTTAACAGGAATTTCAGGCAGTCAATTGTGTGCCACCCTGTCTCCAATTCCCATTTTTTTTCTTTTCCAACTTAGAATGCCACAGTTGTCCATGTATACTGTGTATGCTCAGTATTCATGGAGTTGATCTGAAGACATGTCATTCCCTGCTTTCAAGGGAAATTTAGAGATTTTATATAAATGGGGAGTGCATCCAAATTTGCTTGTCAGTTTCAGAAATCCCATTCTATCTCTGTTGCTATCGGCATGGGAGCACTATGCTCGTTATTAGTGGAAATAATATGCATGGATGACAAATAAATATATCTTATTTTTCAGAGAACGGTCTGAGATGAGTGATGGAAAAATAAGCTGTCTTTTATTTAAAAAAAAAAGGAATGCAAAAAACATTGTTCTCCTTTCATTGATACTCTGCTTGTATAGTAAACCTGTGCTTTTAAAAATGAGAGAACACAGCTCATGTTTCTGAAAATTATTCATGAATTCTGTTTTTTAGCAAGCTGAAAACGAGAACTAAGTGTTAGACCAAAATGCTAATTCTGGGTTTGACAGTCCAGACATTCTTTTAAATGAATTCAACTGTCTTCTGAAACCACAACTTAAACCAAAATTCAAAGAACTTAAAAGATCAACAAGTGTCAGTGAAAAAAAATATAGGAGCATGCTATTATTTAGATAAGAGGTGTTTAAGGCGATTGCCATAGTGGTTAAGTCTTGCACAGAACACAGGAAATGCAATCTGCATGTATGAGTTACAAAAATCTCAACTGTCAGGTCCTTTTAACATCAAAACCAAGAAACATTTTAAAATGCCTAAGCTTTACTTCTCTCTTCTAATTAAAAACAAAACAAAACATTATGAATGTGTATTACCACACCTTGCTGGAAAAAAGCAATGATCTGGAAAGCACTAGGTGGAAGAAAGTTGCTTTTATTGTTTTTCATTGTTAGGTTATTAATGCGTGAACGCTGAATACCAGTATACAGATTGCCCAAAGGGAATGTGGTTACAAAAGTAAAGAAATATTTGGTCTAACTCAATTAATCACATAAAATATGTTATACTTTAACTAACGGCACAAGTTTTATTTTACTATAAAAAGTGGGTGGGGAATGAAAGGAGTGCAGAATGGTGAGAACAGCCTCAGTCACAGCAGACAGAATACCAAATGGGAGATAAGGAAGATAATAGACCAGTGTTTCTCAACCTTGGAAGCTTGAAGATGGGTGGACTTCAACTCCCAGAATCCCCCAGCCAGCGCTGCTGGCTGGGGGTTTCTGGGAGTTGAAGTCCGCCCATCTTCAAGCTACCAAGGTTGAGAAACACTGTAATAGACCATAAGCAAATGAAAACAACACTATAGTTACCCCAAGAGGCCCTGTGCTTATAAGACATGAGCCCAAGGTCCATATGTTGTTTTAACGTTCGATTGGGAGCCACCCAGAATTTGTTAGAAAATGGGCAGCTACATAAATGGATTAAATATATAAATAAATCATTCTATGTGAAAGCGTGACACAGAAAGGTTATAAAATAAATGAAAGCCCCGTTAGGAATAGTAGATTGGATATTTAGTTAAAGAAGTTTATTTTTCATCTTGCTTAGTTGCAAAGGGTAAGCCAATAAATCACATGTTGTTTCTCAAACTGTAATATACAGTATTTGTCCTTGCCATGAGGCATAAACTGCTATAACCAAGCACTCATTTTTAAAGGGCCAGCAAAACTCTTAATTCTTTTGCAGAGACATCCTATAGCACAAGGCCAATTGAGGAGTAATAAAGCTTCATACTTTAATCCAATTTAATTCCAACCTTCCTCCTGTACTTATAGTTATGTTTATATTTATTTATTTAGAAATTTACATGGCTGCCTTATATTATGCAAGATAATCTGAGCAGCTCAACACTAACATTAAATAAAAGCAGAATATTATAAAATAACCCCAACAATACCATGTATCCCAAATACAGCACCACAATATCACATGACCTCCCCATACTCTTACATTTGCTAGGCTCACTTGTGCCCTATCCAAAGCCTGGGTGAAGTGCCAAGTTTTCACAGCCCTCTGAAGGGCTAATAGGATGGGGCCCATCTGAAAACAGCCACAGAAAAGTTGTCCTGATTCTATAGCCTGATCTAATACACTGTACATGTACATAACTATATAGTATAAACAGTGAGAAGATTATAATGGAAGAAATGCTGGTATAAGAATTGTACAGTTTTAATTTTTCACACAATTTTGTTCATCCATAAAAATAAGCAGACACAGAAATGAATCCAATCTTCCTAGGAATATTAAAAAGCAGTAAGAGAAATGAAAAGTTTATGGGTGTTGAAGAAACCAGGAAACCAGATATACGGCTAGATTTCTGGCACTGCCTTCCAAACAGCCACAAATAAAGACAGAAAAATTCTACACTGAATGCTTCACTTCCTAAGCATATTGAGTCTGCTTGAGCCAGGACTTTTTGAGATTTTATTAAAAATGGTGCACCAACCCCTTCAAGGAAATGAACAAAATACCGTATTTTTCAGTGTATAAAACGCACTCAACCCCCCCCCCCAAAAATGGGTGGAAATGTCAGGGCGTCTTATTGAGCGAATGTTGCCAAAGCCCTGCCCACCCCCACCCTTCGAACTCTGCCTCCCAGCAATTCTTGTAGCAAACAGAAAACAGCCTGGTCAGCTTCAGGACAGACTGATTTAGCACAAGCAGCTGATTGGCGGTTGGATTGGCCTCCCGGAATACCGCCTAATAGCTGTTCCAGGCTGCGGGAATCATCACCGCCCATCGCCGCTGTTGCTGCCACCACCTATTGCCGCCTCCATGCGCCCCATTTTCGGCCTTTGCATGCCCCATTTTTGGCCCATTCCAGGTGGCGGGGATAGGCGGCAGTGGTGGTTATGGTGACAGGTGGTAGCGATCCCCACAGCCTGGAACAGATGATAGGCTGTATTCCAGGAGCCTGATCCAACCACCAATCAGCTGCTCGTGCTAAATCAGGCTGTACTGAAGCTGACCAGGCTGTTTGCTGTTTGCTGCAAGGAGGCAAATTGCTGGGAGGCAGAGGCAGATTTTTTTTTCTTGTTTTCTTCCCCAAAAGCTAGGTGCGTCTTATAATCTTAAAAATACGGTATTTTTAACAGTCAAGTATTCAGTTAATATGTACATCAAAACTGCAGTTTTAACCATCCTCAAATAAATTCAACTGTCTACATCTGTTAAAGTGCTAACCATCTGGAGCTAAATATTTGTCAAATAGTATATGCACCCAGTCTGCAATAAAATCCTAGAAAAAGAAGAATAATTTTTTTAAAAATGCACTACAACTCTTTTTAAAGAAGTTTAGAAAGATGGCACTGAACTATTGGGCTATAAATGATTGGGGGAACAAAGCAGGAATTTTTAGTTATCTTCAAAAACCATTTCACTGATAGGTCAGGGTGAGCAAGAATTACCAAAAGGCAATCAGGCAAAGTAGGACTGATTTATAAGTTTGGAAATGAAACAATTCCTTCTGTTTCCCCAAAAAGCAAATTTAATTATTTTGTAACAGAAGTTGCAGCTCATCTGTCTCTGTTCCCTGCCTTGGCCTGTTTTCACAAAAACATTTTGACCTGTAATAGTCACAGTTCATCATAGTCACAGTTCATCATAGTACTTTCATTCTGTATCCCCAGATCATTGGGAAGTTTTAGCCATCATTCCATGTTTGATCTCTCATTTCTTTTTCACTTGATAACTTCATTCCCCTCCAAAGACCTGGTATGGCCAGCCACAAATCATCTATTTTCCGAAACAAAAACTAATGAGGTTGCTCAATTAAACTGGCCATAAGGAGGTAATAAAGGTAAAGGTTCCCCTTGCACATATGTGGTAGTCATTCCCGACTCTAGGGGGCGGTGCTCATCTCCGTTTCAAAGCCGAAGAACCAGCGCTATCCGAAAAATGTCTCCGTGGTGATGTGGCCGGCATGACTAAATGCCAAAGGCACACGGAACGCTGTTACCTTCCCACCAAAGATGGTCCCTATTTTTCTAATTGCATTTTTTAATGTGCTTTTGAACTGCTAAGTTGGCAGAAGCTGGGACAAGTAACAGGAGCTCACCCTGTTATGCGGCACTAGGGATTCGAACTGCTGAACTGCCAACCTTTCAATCGACAAGCTCAGCATCTTAGCCACTGAGCCACCACGTCCCACAAACTGCCCATACAATACCAGTATCTCCTGTTGTCTTTTTAATCATGATGAACAATGTGTCACTGTAACAATCATGAGGGGGTGTCACTTCAGAAGAGCTTTTTTTTTTTTTTTTAAAGAAAAACCCTATTTTCTAAACAGATATAGACCTGCTTAGGGAAATTATTATTATAATATCCCACTTTTTTAAAATCTATAACTCCAAGGTAGCAAACATGCTTAATTTTTCTGTCTCCTATTTTCCACAAAAACCACCCTGAGGTGAGTTGGGCTGAGGGGAATTGGTCCAAAGTCACCTAGCTGTCTTTTATGCTTAAGGTACAACTAGAACTCACAGTCACCTGGTTTCTAGGTCAGCTCCTTCACCACTACACCAGACTGGTTCTCTATTGCTCACAGTCAACCACTCACAGTCAAGAATGTAGGTTCTGATGCAACAAGGGCTCTTTTTATTTGTTCCTATATTAGTCCTTAATTCAACGTTGAAAGCATTGAATGTAGAAGCAACACATTTCCTCCCCCTCTCCAAAAGTGAAAGAAATCCTTTGTTCCCATGGAAGAATATTGGAAGGAAAATACTTTCCCTGAACTAACATACACAAATGGGGGTGATGTTATACTTAGCAGGCCAGAACAGTCAGTGATCAGCAGATTCTTCTTCAGCAACACTTACTCTTCCTACTATGTGAAGTCTAACTATAGAGTAAATGCATAAATTGAAGGATGTCTTTATTCAGGCAAACACTTTTATCTTTCAGACCTTTTCGGTCATTGGTCTTTGCTATTGCCCTTAAGAAACATGTTTTACCCTATCATCAAAGCATCAGAGAAAGAACTAGCTGCAAGCCACAACCTAACCAGGGAGTGGAAATCAACTTTTGCAAGGAGTGTACCATGTGATCTTCAAGAATCAGGAGTTTGATGTAGCATCAAGTGCTAGACTTGCTAGATTTTTGCAAGCACTTTAAAATTCAGGTTCTTTAAACATACCCTTAATGTTGAAGGAGATGAAGCATGAACAAAAAGAACAAAAAGTGTGGGGTTTAGAACAGAGGGGCAAGAATGAAGTCAGAGCTATGATGTTGGGTCTACAGACTTGCATCTAATTAGAGCAAACTTTGAATTAACTATCCACTCTGACTGGTTAAGAAGGGACTAAAGCAGGGGTGAAATGCTACCAGTTCGCACCGGTTCGGGTAAACTGGTAGTAATAAAAGCTACTGGTTCAGCCAAACTGGTAGTAAAAAAATGCTACCGGTTCGTCTAAACCGGTATTTCCGACGATCAGTTATGCCGTGTGATTTTTATTCCCTAGAAAGCAGGAAAACTTGCTTTCTGGCGAATCTAAATCACGCAGCACAGCTGTCCCCCCCCTCGCTGTTCTACTTACCTTAAGCCTCCTTTTCTACACGAAGCGCACATTTGGAGTGCACTGAGCATAAGCACATGTGCAGCGTGCATTTGGTGCACACTGCACATGTGCAGGAGCATGTGTTTCATGCACACTGCACATGCACATGTGCGGTGCGTGTTTGGCACACACCGCGCATGCGCGCACAGCAAATTAGTGGCAAACCTTGGAGAATTTCACCACTGGACAAAAGGAAGTGGGTCATTGTTTAGGTAAGAAATGCTTATAAGCAGTTTTTTTTAACAACTTCTGTTACTTTTAGGAGATTACAGAATGATTTTTTTTCTTTTAAAGGAGAATTATACAGCACCTTCAAATAACCTTCAAGAATGGCACAGGCAAGCAGGACTTTGTTTTGTTTTTAGTGGAAGAAATTCAATCACAGAATGCCAAGCAGCATAGCTGCTTATCAAAGTTAAAATGGCTGATTAAAAGCCACATGTCCTTGATGTTTGATGCTCCAGTCAGGACAAAGAGGCTTATTAGAGAAAACACATAATCACCTTGACATTCAGAGTATAAAACATCTATTTTAGTAATCTACAGAATATTTTATCAAACTGCATTACCTAAATAACAAATGCTAGTTACCGTTGTTCATACACATAGGTAAAACGAAAACCACCAGGAGTGGACAGGTAAAAATAGAATGGTGGAAGGAAATCAAAGTACATACTTTTGGTACCCTTGTCAAGAATCTTACCTAGCATGACTAATGTAATCTCTACCCAGTCAACCAAGGTAAGGAGACTTACCAACAACCATGATGTTGAATTCAAAGCCTTGTTTCATGGCTTTCCTTCGCATCTGTTCGAGGATGGCATCAATCCCAACATAGGCAAAATCGGCAGCTGGCTTCTCTGTCCTTGCTGGTGCAACTGGCTTGAGGCCAGCATCTCGAGTGGCATCCATCACACTGCTGGGATAATTGGGAATGGTCTCTGAACCTGTTAGTGAAAAATCAAGCCGCCAGTCAATAAAGTATATCCACTGGTCTCTTAATAATGCACATAACTAAAATAATCAAAATATCTTCATAGATAGAGGATGAAAGGAAAGGAAAGGAAAGGAAAGGAAAGGAAAGGAAAGGAAAGGAAAGGAAAGGAAAGGAAAGGAAAGGAAAGGAAAGGAAAGGAAAGGTTTAAAGGATAGTGCTTGTGAGAAAAAATAGGAGATGCATTTCTGTACAATACTTCACTTTATATAAAAAGTGGGATATAAATTTAACAAATGGGATAACCACCAATAATCTCTTTTCAATCTCTTTTCTCATTCTTTTCTCTTAGTTTAAGATTTTACCTTGCTTTATCTTGTAGCATGTTACAGACCAGCTTTTTTTTTTTTTTAAACTGTTTTATCTCTGGGTATTCACATCACTTACTGAGGATAGTTTGCAATCTGATTAGCTCGGTACCATGTTAAATGCTAAGTTATCAAAAGCATTTTAAAATGTGAATTGATAGAAACCCAGGTCCTCAACATGCCTTGTGATTCCAGATTTATAACATAGAGTGGTGGTAATACTGTTAGATCAAAAAATGAGGGAGGGAAGGAGCAATTGCCAAAATTCCTCTCAATGACTGCTGAAATAACTACATTTTAGTCATGGGGGGGGGTTCTATCTATTGATTAAAAAATCTGGAAAGTATAAGAATAGTTTTGTATCTGAAAATCACACTGCAGGTACTAAGCTTTTGACACAGAGCAAGGTTAGCTGAGTTTCTACTTGCCCAGTTCCTGATGCTTCATCTCTATCCAGTTTGCCACTTCCTGGCCTTCAAATTAATCCTCATGCTAAACCATATTTTGATTTGAACCTTTCCAAATAGTTGTGGATTCTCTGGCAATGCTGGTGGTGATTCCTACTGTAGTTAAGCTTAGCTCTATTTTGGTTCTCTGTAGCCCGTGCGCTACAGAGGGATGAACAGGCTCCCCCAAGTTTAAAATATAAAGGAGACAAAGTCTGAAAAAACAATTTTCATTTTTTTCTCTTTGTCTATGTACCTAAGAACAGTTATTTACTCATCACTGTAAAATTAAGGGCCTCTTATTGCAAAATGACATAGTATTTTCAGGTTTTTAAAAACTTTGCAAGTTGTCATGGATTCAGCTAACATCCTTACTTCTTTTCCCCGTTGTTGGCAAGGCCTCTTTGTCATGATCTCATCTTATTCCTTGATGCAAGAATTCGTCTCTTCAATAAAAGCTTTGAAAGACTTGGCTCCTGCAATATCTTAAAACAGGGCCATTCATTACAGCCACTAGGGATGTGAGAAATCTATAAGCCAATAACATGAATTTAGCACCCAAGGTTCCAGAATAAACTGAGTGTAAAAGCAATAAATGACTGTATGGACATCATGCCAGATTCTTCCATTAGGAAGAAAAAAATATATCGCTGTTGTTAATCACAATAAGGATGCCAATATATTTCCAAAATGCTTCACACCACCCCATCAAATGAACATAATTATAAGGATATTTACTCAAAATTTTCACATCTGATAACCCTTTCTCCCTTACCAGTGTGTTATGGATCAAAGTCTTGATGCAATTCATATACAGTCAATCTTTAACCCTGGTGAAAAATTTTTATGGAATTGTTGTCCCAAACTAAGAAATTGACTATTAGCTCTTCATCACTGGCTCCTGTAATTTCTCATAGTATAGTTAATCCAGGCTAGAAGTTGTATTGGTCTCAAATTCAGAAACTTTGTGAAGCCAATGCAGGATCAGATCAAAAACCTGTTGGAAACCTGAGAGCTGCCCTGTGGCACAGAATTTCAATTTTAACCACTTGATGTACCAATAAGAACTTTCTAATCTGTTCAGTATCTCCCAATCTTCGGGTTCATTCAATGAAGTTTCATGATTCCTTTTTAAAAATCTTACATTGGCTTCTGAGACAGGAAAGGTCAAATCTGCAAGCATCAATCTTCCCCCAGACATCTGTGTTGGTGGCCACCAAGCTCCCTGCTCCTTTTTATTACCAAGTTTACCTTAATTCAAAATCATTAATAGAAAGGCAGCATTTGCAAATACCTGCTTTAGTTGTTTGGACCCCTCTGTAATGGTAAAGAACATTCCAGGGGCTACTTTGTGTTCTGGCAAATGGGTATTTTATGTCTATGATGGCAACCATTCTCAGAGTGTCCAAACCTTCTGAACATTTCAGATGTGCCTCTGGCCCTAATCTTGTCTTCCTTGCTTCCTTCAAAGGTTTTCTCTCATGTGGAAATTGTTCCAGCAATTTGATTGCCAATGTGTTTACTTAATTAAGTCAGTTAAGTAGACCTAGTAGTTGAATACACAAACTCTGTAAAATCTTTATTAGTATTAATCTGGTTAAATGTTTCATGCATGCATTTTTTTTTAAATTCTACTCTCCCTACATAATCTGGTTTGGTCCACAAAATGTGGCCGTCTCCTAGCTCTTTCTTAAATCCAGATAAATTTTGAACAAATTAAAAAGCACAGGTTCCAATCTAGATCCTCAGGGAACTCTACATTTACATCTACCTATAATGAGAACCATTCTTTTATCCCTATTCTTTGCTAGTTGCTGGTATATGTCTACATGAAACTCTTGAATAAATACTCATGCATGATATAAAAAGACAAGGGGGAAGTACTATGTATTCACATAACTTTTTATTTTTATCTATGCCTTTTCAGAACCTGACTGCAAAGTACAGAAGAATAATGATTTCTATTGAAAGTTCCAGGAAAAACTAGGCCAAAACAAATGTAGGCCATTTAGGCCAAAATTAAACCATATTTTAAAAACATGGCATCCATTCAAACCTGCTTAGATTTCCCAATTTCCTCTTGGGAAGTCAGCTATGCAGGTAACTATCCAGAAAGGTCATCAACAAGAAGTAAAAATACAAAAATTTGAAACAGATTTAGAAAATGATGTTAACACCCTTGCAATATTGACATCCAAGAGACAACAAGGACATCCCACATATCTCGTTGCCACAATGTATGGAACATTTATAGCCTTAATGGCACAAAAATCACTTTCTCAGAATTAAACTCAGTTTAAATGTAACGTCAGTAAAACCTTAGAAGACCAAGAAAGCTTCTAAATCACAAGTACATTTCTCTGTCCACTGGCTCAATGCTGTATCTGTTGCCATGGATGCAATCTCCACATTGTACCAACAAGACAGTATCTTTATAACAGGCAGGATTCTCTGTTTGAACTCTCATCCAGTAAGGAAGTATTGAGGAGATTGTTTTTACATGATCTATTGAGGACTGTCTTACATTACATTATATAGAGCAATTGCAAGGAAATTCCATGTAGAGAATAATTTAGAGTCTCAAGAGCCTCAATCAAATCCCTTGCACATAGGATATCCACTGTTTGTAAGGGGGAGTTATTCTTAACTTGCTAATTTTCTATATGAAAGGAATTCTGGGAAGGAAAAAAATGTAGATGTGTACTCAATCATATGAACAAAGCACTGCTTGGAGGCCTGTAATCCAGGCATAGGATTAATTCAGAATTGTGATTTAGGGTACTGTAAATGGAATATTAGCAATCCCAGCAGAAACACATATCTTTCCTTCTCTCCGTCACACACATAACACACTTGAGACATGAGCAGCAGAAATTGCTGTTCAGGGAAAGACTGATTCCAGCTGGCTAAGAAGAAAACATTCCACCAGAAAGGAAAAGGGCAAGCAAGAAAACCTTTGCATATCCTGCCTCTAAAACATTGAGCCTACTTTGGATTCATTATCAAACTACTGTACAGAGAAGACTGTAGTGCAATTACATTAGTCTTTGCCGCCATGCATTTATTCACCAGTTTGGGATGGAATAAATTGCTGGAGACATCTTTAACTTCTTAAAAAATGATATATATAAGCAGATAACTCCCCATCTCAATTGATCATCATATGGGAAATTCTACCCCATATCTTTGCAGCAAATATGTGTTTAATAGTGAAGGCTGGGTAGAAGCTGTTTGTTATAGAGTGAGGTGTTTGCTTAAAAAAAGAATAGTTTTGCAAAAAGTAGAAAATTGAATCCTTCTACTGTTCTCTGTTGATGGTAGAATTTCCATCGCCTCTCCCATGTCCCATGAAAGGAACTCATTACTAACTAGCATTAGCCTCCAACTTAGAACAGGAAGTCCCTGTGGGAATTTCTTTTGAGTCTCTCCCACTCACCCCAATTTTATAAGGAGTGTATATACATCCTTAGTCTCACCCTTCCTGTAGGCTTGGAGATCCCTGTTGTTCGGGGTTGGGATGTGTGAGCGTGAGAAAAATGGGAACTGAGAGAAAGGCACTCTGCAACAATCATGCGAGGGAGAGATAATGCAGATGCAGAGCAAATACTGGCCTCTTCCACATGTTTCTCCTCAAAGTTGTGGGACTTGATTGGATGTTGGAAAATTAACTAAGAAACATTGCAAATGCCTGATTGAAATGCCTTCTCTGGAACTATGGGGAAGGGCAGTTTCCCACTATCGGGAGTTTCTGCTCATCCCATCTCCTGGGAATTATATCTCCAACTGTAGCCAAATGCAATAATGGCTTGCTACTATCCTACCCCACCTTTCTTAACTGCTCCAAGGAGCAATTTTTCCCCTTCTTTCAATTGGGTTTCTTGGAAATTTTGTTCTCTTATTACTAAAAAACGTTGTTAGGAAACAATTGTGGAGAACAGAGTACCAGCTGGTTGCTAGTTTCCTACATCAATTGGCCAGCTAGAAGGAACACTGGCCAGGTTTCATAGGAGAATTTTATAGGGATATTAGTACAGAAGCTTATATGCTGATGAAAAGGGGGGAGAAGGAAGGGATTTTCCCCATTAAAACTAAGTGGCCCATTGGATTGGTGAAGCTGTAGAGTGCACAGGTTGCAATACAGCAAAGTCACAAACTGAATCAGAGGCTGACTGCAAGCGCATATGTTCAAAGAAAATATAGTTTGAATATTGTGTATGTGTGTATTTATATATGCGGGGGAATCTGGAGGTTCCAGTGTTTTAGTCAGTGATAAAAGCAAGGTTTTTCCCTCACAATGCACAATATAGTCCTTCTGTATGTGCACACAACACCACAATATATATACAAAAGAGGTGGAGCTTGCATTACATTGGTGCAAGAGAGTACTGCTTTCATCATTTGTTTTCTCCTGGGTTCTCCTGTTGATGCCTCTATTTGAATGTGTAGGAGAAAGGGTTTCTGATTAGCACAGTTAACACCACAACAATCCTTTGAGTCATTACAATATAAGTTAAGTCATCAAAATACGAAAGATCTCTGTGAGGTGAAAGAGCAGGTCCATTTATGACAGTTCAATTAACTGATTTATTTCTAAAAGTCTACGTACAGGAATCTTGACACTAATGGGGTCAACACCTAGTGAGGGTTAGATAAGGGTGAACAGCACTCAAGGGGGACTTAGTTCACTTGCGGCTATAAGGAGATTCTAGGCTAATCCCCCTTTTCACTCTGCCAGTCCTTCTCCTACACCCTCCTTTGCACTCGTTTTTTTCAACTTCAGTACAACATATTTATTCATTAAACCAATTTATATAGCCATTCAGCTCACAAACAGTCACAAAAAGATAAACAAAACAAACTAAAACTAAGCAGAGACTAGAAAAAGACAAACTAAACAAAGCCATTTATATACCTGCTCAGGCCTTCAACTCAAAGGCTACAGTGTGTCAAAGATGACACAAAAAAGAAAAGACTCCTTCAAATTGAGCTTGACTTACGAGACTTCATGAACAATCTCATTAAGCTTCTGACAACAGCTAAAATCAGGCCAAGCATTGCTAGCTTCAAGAGTCTTTCTTTGAACCCATAATAATTAGTACACCAACTAATTATTCTACAGAAAAAGCAAACCACAGCATACCAATTAAATAAACTGAAACGTATTTGGTGATTACATCCCAAACCCACAATTGCTCCCATTTATCACAGCTGCCTATTTAAAAATTAAGCAGGGAACACATTGCAACAAACAAAACTATTTCCCTGACCCCATGAGTCTGGATTTTCATATGCGTTTCATTGTTATACACAATGAAACACATTTTCCCTCTTCAACCTCAAGAAAATACTTTCAAACCTGAAAGAAAATAGGAAGAATAATAGTACCTGCCCACATAATGCAATTCTTTCGCCTACTTCCATGCTCTGGCTATTGTTCTCGGAGAAACTGAAACTAAGTAGAATCACTGAGAATGCATTTGGTAATGATTTTCCTAAATATTGTAGGAAGTTAGCACCCACCCCTCTCCTAGAAGAATGAAATATTTAGGAAATATTAAAAAGGCAGAATATATTTCCCTGGATGAGAAATGGAGAAACATGTTTTAAAGACAAAGCAGCTCCCATCTTCCTGCCTCCCTCCACCACCTCAATGGACCATCATCTGCAACACAATAGGACCCATTTGGAACTGAAACTCATCACATGGCACCTGGGAAGATTACATCAGCCACCAAGGCTAGCTAAGGCCCCCACCCGCTGGGAGTCTGACAACCAATCAGGATACTCTTCCTGTGCCCCAGGAAGTTCAAGGCCCAGAGAGTATAAAACCCAGGGATTCGCAGTGTCTCTGCCCTTTTCTGTTCAGGAACTCAAACCATGTGATCCTGTCCACCATTAAACCATCTTTCCAAGCAGTCTCCATGTTTCCAGTGTCTTTTTCCCCACTTGGAGCTGAACCCAGATGGATATTTCTTCCAACAATATCAAGCAGCCAAGTTTAGCAAAATCATAGGTCTGTATTTAGGAATTTGGACACAATGGTCTTTACAGATATTCTACCTGAATACCTATTCTTAGCAGCTCAATTAACCATGGCAGGAATGTTGTAAGAATGAGCACATCTTTTTATTTGATTTGAAACAGGTTCTTTGGAATGGACAGGAGGACAAATAAAACACCAAATCTGTGACACTTCAAAATAGCATGGTATTTTTCTAGGATCAAACAACTAGAGTGGAAACCTCCCCATGGCAGTTGTGCTACTTGCCATTATTTTAGGGATTTTCAGCAAGGTGATGCATTAACATTCTTGCACATTCTGAAGCACTTCTTTGATATCAGATACAAATAAGAACCCTGATTCTAAGCAAAATGAACAAGGTTAGACAGTCAGAAATAATTAAAGTTGACAGCAAGATAAGACAGGCTTTTTAGTCAAAAGAGCACAAAGATGGGCCAGATGAAGGGAAGACACTATTCTCCCTGCAGAAGAGTAGACATGACTAGAAAAGACAAGTGACTATCCAGCCAAATCCAAAGTCACCATGCAACTTTTTCATCTTTGCCACTTCAACAGACATCTGTGGTAAAGGAATATATGAAGGAAGTGATAGGAAAACACAACCGTAACCCTTCACTAAAATCATAGGATGAGACAGGATGACCAATAATATTTTATTTGCTTACAAACCTAATATTTACTCTCTCAGAATTCAGTCCATGTATGACAGGATTGTGGAGAAACAAAGAGGGGAGGAGAGAATCTTCTACGACACTTTGAGTGACAAGAGAAAAGGCAGGAAATAAATATCTGGATATCTATAAGAATGCCTGATGTGTGCTAGTAGAACACTCTTGTTAAGTGTTCCTCCCCCAGGAAGATATGATGGGAGAAGACTTGGAGATGAACATTCCTTGGCAGGGTTCCCCTCCTATGCAGCCAGCTATCACCAGAAATAAGAAGTGCATCCTAACTACTAACATCCAGAGAACAGTTAAAAACTTGGCTCTTTAAGCAGACATAGGGAGATAAAGGATGTAACCAATAGACATCTGGGATGCATCAATGCCATTTATTACGGTTTATGAAGATTATGTTTGTGACTGAACTGTAATTTAAATTGCCTGACATAATTTTGCCTGTTCCATGCTATATAATTTGTTTTATTAATTATTGTAAGCTGCTTAGATTTGCTCAGCCCAAAGCAACCTAAAAGTGGAAGGAAGGAGCAGAAATTGCTAACCTGGCTCCAATTAAAACTGAACTATATATCCATTTGTTAAAGATGTAAGACCCAGATCTGCAGTCTGGCTAGAGGCTTCTTCAGCTCAAGTGACTGTATTTGTAAGTAATAGCTCATTTCATTTACAAACAGTATTAGATTCATGTTTTGTAATATTCTGTGTGAACAGAAATGGCTGATAAAATAGACACACAGAGTGTGGGGGAGGGGGAGAGAAAGGATTACAATGTTGAAGCAACTATGGAGTTTAAAAAGAGAATGGGTGCATGCAGTCTGCCCAGTTCTGCCTCACAGAAAAGTGACACAAGCTAAGCCACAGAAAGATTCATGACCATGGTTGAAATCTCTAGAAAGAAAGAATTGGATTGGAACCCAGAAGGGAGGAGATAGAAACCTTGCCTGGGAAAGTTACTCAATGGATTTTACTTTCTCTGCTTCCCAAGGTACTGCTGCAAGAAGAAAGGAAGGAAGGGCATGTAGGAAGATGATTTAGAAAGCAAACAACAGAATTTTGGTTCTAACTAAAGAAAAGTCACAATAATTTTATATAGGAAAAGAGGGTACACTTCCATCACCCTGGTTCAGGCCTCCGCTTCAGAAAGTATCAATCTCACCATTTCAGAAATGTAATACGTAGGCTGTGCCTATTAGTAAAGAGTACTAATGCTAGGGTAGCTTTCCACAATGCAAACCCACCCAGTTAAGTTTATTCATGAGAAGCCATGAATAGCTGGATCTCAAGAGGTTTTCTTTTGGTCAAAAGTGGACAGCTATTAATTGACTAATAGAAGTTTGGGATAGATAATGTACTTCAGTTGCTGTAATGCTTTACATAGGGCGCCCGCTAACCTCAAAGCAGAATCAAAAGTAGAATTTAAAAACTCTGAATTTCCCCTGTAGACCACCAAAAATAAAAGATATAGAAAGAGTAAGATGGGGGAAAACTTCAAAGGAGGACTCCTTGCCATTATTAGAACTGTACCAACAGAAGTGTTGATCCACTGGTTTGCCTATTTTTAGCCAGCACAGAGGCCTTTCTCTTTTCCTCTGCCAAGGACACAGACAGCTCATTCATTCCCTGGTAAACAATATGGAGCATCTAAGCAAGCCTTCAACCATAGGGGGTCATGGATTGGGAAACAAAGGATCTTCTTATGGTGCTGGGGAAATTAATTATATAGACAAGGCAAGAACAAAAGAGATGGAGCTTAAGTACTCCCCCCCTCTTGGATCTCATGTGTAGCTTGATGGATTTTATGTGTGACATGTGACAGAAAAACATTGAATGCTTCCATCTGGGTTACTTGTTCCTGGGAAGAATTCTAGATTAACAATCATCCCATAGTTTACTGACCCAAATTAATATCCATTGTACTGTCCTTTAATGTGGACTCTTCTTTTACAAACAGAATTGCCTGGGATACATTACTTTGGATAGAATCTTCTTTTTCCTGTCCTATTTGTGTATATCTTCTATTGGCCTGCTGATTTGGGTTTTATTTAGATAACACACTTCTAGATTATCAGATATGCCAAAGATCCATTGCTTAAGGCTAAAAGCATGAGTTATTAGAAAATAAGATAGACAAACTTGCTTGAACTCTTCTATTTTGACAGTTCGGAAAAGGACCTCACTGGCCCAAGTTCTAGCAGAAATTGGTCAGAGGGCAAGTTCTTCTATGATCTGGAGTGATGGCTCCAGTAACTGGGATAGTAATGGGAAATTGCTGAACTCCAAGTTAAAAAACAACAACGGTGCAATGGATAAACACTGAACCAACAACTCCCAATTCTAAAAATTGTGAACTCAGCAAGTCACCCTGACTTCTATAACAAAAGAAACAACAAGGTTAAAAGGGACAACTAACAAAAGATAACAAACTAGTTTAATTCAAACTAAACACAGAATACCATATGGTAAAATGTTACATACTGGAAATTTTTGTACACTTTTTAAGCACCCTGAAAGGAAAAGTGTTGCTACTAAAGTTACAGAAAGGGGTAGACAAATTCCATAAGGTATTTCTACTCATTTGTCTACAGAGAATCAAACTTCAACAGCAGATTACAGTACCATTATATCAGTAAATGTGTTCCTTTAACTATATAAACATACCACTGCTTGCAGTGGAACAGAACACAATCTTTTCACAATCTGCTCAGCAAAAACCATTTATAATATCTTAATTGGTACCAATTAGTATCTGGTAAAAGGATCCCAAAAGATGTGATACACACTTTGAAATCTTGTAGAAGAGCTCTAACAACCTCTCCTAATCTAGAAGGGTCAAATAAGATTTTATGCTTCTCTGTTATTTTAGAATATGAACCTTTTTTAATCATTTTACCTCCCTAACATAAGAATGGACTGATAAGTTGCCCTATTAAATCTAATTAATCAAAATCATTTTGGAAATTGCAAAATTGGAACAGATGTTGTATATCTGATAATAAGAAGCAGCTAAGGATACAGTATTGAATTCTATCTCTGACTTCTTATTAATAACATCCACCACATTATTCTGAAATAAATTGGGGTCCCATTGGTTTACATTGGTAATAATGCCACTATTAATTTTGGGGCCAATCAGCCTTATTAAGTATTGCCCAATGCTGATATTGATTGCAAGGATGTTTTCCACAGCTGATGGGTTAAAAAAGCAAATTGGGATGGATATCCCAGTGTTGAATGCATAAAACCCAGCTATTACTCTGAAATGTCTCCATTCTCAGATGAATATTGTTCTGACCAGATTTCTTGACATCTGGTCAGAACACAAATCAAATAACTAAATGTATAAATAAATGAGTTGCGGGCACAACTCCTCTAGCAATATGAACCTTTCAACACTAACAAAGCTGGAGATAATCTTAGATGACATACTCAATAAAAATTCAGAATTTACAAAATTAGATCAAACATTTATTTTTTTTCTCAGCAGTCTTTTAGGAAGTTCAAGATGTAGCCTGATATCCTATCTGCACCTGATAAATTAAAATTCTGCACTTCCTTGTTCCATCCATATAAATAGTCCAAACTATAAAATTTAAATATCAAGCTCTCTCCTGCTTTTATAACTAATCTTATTTCAATGAAGATCTTTGGAGAATTTGAAAGCCTGAAAAATCATGTTGGCTTAGTAAATATAAACACCGTCCTTCATTCAAAAAGTAAGTATTTCAAACATTAATAGAAGCTTTAGTTTACATAGTATCTCAACAAAAACCTTGACTTAGTATTTTCATTTTCACTTTCACATGTATCCTGAACTTCAGTTTACCTGCTCAGGTGTTTACTTGGAAATCTGAATAAACTAAATAGGGTCTTCCATCTCTAGGGTTAGTGAATGCCATCCAACACATATATGGTCAAGATGAAATTTGGACACTAAATTCAGGCACCCAGCTAGGTTACACCAAATGAGCTGGGTCACTTCGCAATACTAAGTGCCACAAACTGTCTTACCCCTTTGTATATTCAGAATTTGCATTCCTTCTCCATGATGAACTGCTGTTAGCTGTCTTATTTCCCATGCCCACCCGGGGCTCTACTTTGCACTCATTAAAAATTTGGGTCAGCTCAGTTGGATGTTTTCCTTTCCATCGTTTTGTTGCCAAGAGTTATGGCATTACAAGCTTGTCATTGTTAAATAAATTAGATCTTATTTTCTCAAACAATAAGGGATCATATATACAACAAATATAAAATCCACTGCCACTGTGCTGTAAACCAGACTGGAACTCCAACTTCAATCTGGCCATTGGCATTGTTGCAACAAGAAACTTTTAGATGAATTACAACCCTTTTTATGATTTGACAGAATTTTATCCACTGCAATGGGCATTAAAATTTATAATCTCCTTAATCTTAATCCACTCAATGCCAAATATGAGACTTGCCTACAAGCAACTGGTTTCACTTCTTTCCAAACTTGGTTTAGGCCAAGCAGGAAAATAGAGGAGCTAGTAACCCAGCTTTTATTTTATTTGCATTTGATTAACCAATCCAATAGGTTCTTGCTTGGACAACCATAAGCACAAAATAGCTACCATTCAAAAGTCTCCTATCCTACCACCAGTTACAACAAGCTGCTTATTTTGCTGAAATATGGAAACAAATAGGTAGATAAAATGTTTTATGGCCGATTCCAAAAACTGGGTTCCTTCAACATAGATGATACTATGGGAATATTCTCTTTTCAAAGCGATAGGCTCTGTGCAAACACAAATTTCCCTTTGAATTATGCCATCAATTTCTATGTTTTTCGTTATTGTTGAAAAAAAGTTGAAAAAAATAAGCTTGCTCCTACTCTGTATTTTACTCCAAAGTCATCTGCAGTAACTCACCCATATCAATAAGTGGATCAAAGCATTTTCAAACTTACATGCTTGTCCTGTTCACACAGCCTTTCTTCTGTCCACTGTCCATTTACTTCCTTCCCAAAAGAAATTAAGAACATGTATAAAGCTGTTTTATTGAGTGCAAACATGTCACTTTCATTATTTTACATTGGATTTCAAGAATTTCTGAAGTAGAAAATGCTAATCTATAACACTACCATTTTATAAAATGACAAATATGCATTTTTACTGTGTTTTTTTTTTAAAAAAAAATATGGATTATAAATTGTGAGGTACAGCTGTGGTGCAAATTTTGTTTCATTGTTTCTTTACTGAAACACTATACAAAACAGCCGTTTATACAGCTGAGGTTATTATATTTTTAGTTGTTGCCACATTGGCACTCTGAAACCCTGAAGCACGAAATCATAGTTCATTGCTGATTAGAAAAATAAAGCACCTCAGCTGGAATTCAGTGTTATGCAAGTTCATCTCCACATGTGTATAACTCAAGCTCTATCTCCATTTTTGTCTGTAGCTTTTATGAAGATATTTCAAAGCAGTTTTTAGGAATCACTGCTCCCACTTTAGACTGGGTAAAACCATCTGTTTCTCAAGATGGAGAATTTAGATTCTACTAGGGTTACAAATGACTAATGGTTTTTAGTTAATGATCTTTTTTAAAGGATTTTTTTTTACAGGATTTTTTTTACAGGAAGATGGGGAAGTGGTGGCTCAGTTGCTAAGACGCTGAGCTTGTCGATTGAAAGGTTCAAATCCCTAGTGCCGCATAACAGGGTGAGCTCCCGTTACTTGTCCCAGCTTCTGCCAACCTAGCAGTTCGAAAGTAAAAAATGCAAGTAGAAAAATAGGGACCACTTTTGGTGGGAAGGTAACAGCATTCCGTGCACCTTTGGCATTTAGTCATGCCGGCCACGTGACCATGGAGATGTCTTCAGAGTCTTTGGCTTTGAAATGGAGATGAGCACTGCCCCCTAGAGTCGGGAATGACTAGCACGTATGTGCGAGGGGAACCTTTACCTTTGCGTTTTACAGGAAGATTTTCCATTTCCCAGCTGATTAACAAAAATGTGTCTTAAACTGGGTCTTAAGTGAGATGGGCAACTATATAAAATTAATAAATAACTCTTAGTCGCTGCATCTCGGAACTCTCCATCTTTCGTAATTTTATAATATTGTTTTACATTTTTAAAAGTTTCATCTTAAAGTATTCAATTTGTAATATTTCATTGTATTAAATTGTACACTGCCCAGGACCCATTTGTGAGGGAGATTGGCAGTTAAAATGTTTTATATATAATAAAATAAAAGCTAAACTAGAAGGGTGAATAGATTGACATGAACTGACATACAAGGTCGATTTCAAAATTGCAATATTTTTACCACACCAAAAATCTTGTATGAAAAATTATGACATGCAAATGTTGACATACGAAACTCTTTTGCACATATTTCAAAGACTATTAATGTTTTTCTGAGGAAAGAAGGAAGGGGGAACACATTGACTGTTGACATCAAGACTAACCCTTTTCCAATGTCTACAAAACACCTGTGCTTTTGAAGAGCTGTATCTTTAGTTTTTCTGCCTATCCCTGTTCCGTGGAGAAAACTGGATCGAAGAAAAGTACAATGTGGTCTAATAATTAAGTAATAGCAACATCACCTGGAGACCCTACAACACTGCCAAAAAGAACACACTGAATGTTAAACATTCCATCTGGAACAAGCTAATGTTACTTTTATTTTGTCCTAGACTATGGATATGCACAACGCAAATCATCATATCATGCATTTGCCCGCATTCAGAAACATTACAATTTTGACAGAGCACTTATGTTAATATTTCAGAAACAAACAAATGAACAGCTGTGATCGCATCTCAAGCATTCATTAATTTTTGTCTTTCATTTTAAATAGCCAAGCCCTCTAGAATCTGTTTGGTTTGATATTTGTTGTACTGATTTATTAGCTTTATTTTTCACATTCTTACCACTGAGGGATTATTTTAATAAATTCCTTAGAAATATTTTAAGTAAATGAATAAATAACACTGTGGAATCAATCACAAATCATCAAGAAGGAGTGGTTTAATGCAACTATCAATTCTGGACCAATACATTGCCATGCAGTAATTAATGCAAACCTTAATTGCAAAAGCTAAATCTGTCCATTCTAGCCAATACACACACCTATCATTCTGCTAATGTTACTTTAGAACCAAATACACACACCCAATCCAGCAGTATTTATCTTTAATGTAAGAAAATAACAGCAGAGTGATTATATCATCCAATAGTAACGAAAGTGGCATTACTGTACCAAGATTAGTTTCATAATGGGACTAAGGCTGTACCTTGGACAACTTTGTTGACTTATGCTGCTACTTAAGTCTAAAAGGTTACACTATGAAGTCTTTTCTTTTTACAGTATTCCTATAGAAATGTTAACAGAACCAGCAGCAACTGTCAATTAATTAATTAACCATTAATAATTAGTTAACTGTCTATTTTATTTTAAAATAAGATTGGAAAATAATCTGTACTTCAGTTAATTGGCTTTACCCAGGATATATAATAAATAGATTTAACTAATCTAATTCTGAAATATTACTAGGTTTGCTCTTAGTTTCTAGCCCTTATATTTTCTATCTCTAAACATTAAAGAAGATGAATATAGGTTAAAAATGTATTTTTCTGTGACCCTTTCAAGCTTTATCGCCAACTATAACCTAGGAAGAAATTTTAAACAAACTGGAATGCAGATTTTTTTTTCTGGGAGTCTGCATTGATAATTACAGCAGTAGTGATTTTGAGACTTTTGATTGCACCAAGTATATTAAATAGCACTGACTCTCCAATCTTTAAATCTGTTAATTTCAAGCAAATTATCTTCTGCTGCATCCATGCCTTCCTAATAACATGACCACTTTTTATTTTCTTTACAGGTAGTTCTCAACCTGTAACCACAATTGAGATAAAAATGTTCATTGTTTTAAAATAACATTTACAAAATGGAAACAAAAATAGAATGCATTGACCGCTTTCCCACAATAATTTTCTACTTGTCACTATTAAAAACAGTTTAACATTTTCCATATTAGATTGTCTACAGTTTTCTATAGCTAACAATAGAACATTTTTCTATGTAACATATGTCCTTTATCCTTGGCCCAATGCAGCCATTGATATTCATGAGATCACAATACACAGATTGAGGAGAGAAGCCTAAATCTGAACTGTGTAATCATGTTTACAACTGTAAATCTACTTCTGGAACAAGCAAAATTGCTTAAAACATCTAAAGGCTAGGTTAAGAGAAGGAGAATGAGGAAGAAATTAATTTCTCTTAAACAATCAGAACCCAGAATGTATGACAATTGAGTGTTAGTAAATGTGAGGTCAACTTACCCAAACTTACCCTATATTACAGTTGCTTGGAAAGTTTGAATGTTGAGGAATAAAACAGAAATTTGGGTGGTTTTATTTTAATGTTGCTCTTATTTAAGGATAATACAGCAGCATTTGGAGTCAGTTAAACTGCTCAGGGTGGATAAAAATCGATGATTTTAAAAAAAATTAAAAATAGTTTTGATTTAAATCGATTCTTTTTGTTTTTTATCAAATTTATTTTAATAAAATACTTTTGGAGTAAATATCTATCTAAATATAGTTTTCTATTTAAGATACATTAATAATTTAGTTTATTCAGCATGAAATGGAGCTTAGTTGTGTAGCACGAGGCTGTATATTCTACAATATTGGGACTATCGGTGAGTCAACAGCGGGTCAGAGGAGGAGCTGCTGCGGGACAGAGATGACAGTTGCTCTTTAAAAATTATGATTTAAATTGAGTTGATTTAAATCAAGCCTTTTTACTAGTGATTTAAATCATGATTTAAATCAACTTGATTTAAATTGACTTGATTTAAATCAAATCCACCTTGAAACTGTTAAACTTGGATTTAAAAGTACCCCTATTTTACCTGGGTTTAATTTCACTTTATTAACCCTCATCCAAATCATCATTTCTTACAGACATCAGTGAAGTATATTTATACTCCATACTACCATGTTTTCCTGAAAATAAGACTCTGTCCTATATTTTTTTGAACCCTGAAATAAGTGCTTGGCCTTATTGCCATGTGCTCAAAAACCCAATTGGGCTTATTATCAGGGGATGTCTTATTTTGGGGAAAACAGGGTAGGAGCTGTAGGGAAACGAGATATACATCTAGATGTTATCTGCATACTGATGACAATCTAGCAACTTCATATAGTTGTTAAATGTTATGATAAAGCACAGATTACTGTGCGTCCAAAGCCATTTCAGTATTGAAGGAAGGGCTAAATCCTAATGGAAATACACTGCTCAAAAAAATAAAGGGAACACAAGCAGAAGACATCCAAGATCTGAATGAATGAAATAGCCTTATTAAATACTTTGTTTGTTACATACAGTGGTTTCGTGTTCCCTTTAGTTGTTTGAGCAGTGTATAAACTATTGTATGTAAAGAACAAAGTATTTAATAAGGCTATTCCATACATTCAGATCTCGGATGTCTTCTGCTTGTGTTCCCTTTATTTTTTTGAGCAGTATATATCCACATAATCAGTTTCATCCAGAAACAAAAGGAACTGCGATGTCATCATATACTGCATGAATTTGCCCCTGAGACAGGCTAGAATCTGTATTTAAATTTAAGAAGAGTTTTATTTTAGGGAGGGCTAAAAAAATATCCTCCCATCTCTAACTACTTTCATTGGCCAGGATTGACAAGAGTCATTTGGGACAAGGACCCAAACAGTTAGCCTCAGAATTCCAAGAGATCTATCTGTAACCTCAAATTCAATGAACTGAAAATAATCATATAAGAATGGAGTGGGGTAGCCATTATCATTTTCCTAGATTTGGTTCAGAACCACAGCTTTCTGATATGAATATAAAGTCTGGGACTTCATGAATGTGGACTAGCTTTGCCACTTGTCTAGCTGTTTTCATTTGCAGTGATAAATTAGTTGTTATATGTTTCCTGTTTATCTTTATGGGCAAAACTGAATGCTGAATTTGTGCTGTCTTGCGTAAAACATTTCTCCCACCCAGTTCCTTATTAAGGAAATGCTTCCCTGGGAAACCAATATAGACTATCCTTATTACACATTTGGTGCCAAAGCAAATGTCTCTCAAAACAACCTGGACCTAACATGGCAATGATGTAGAATATCCTTGATATTTGATAGATTACTCACTTTGTTTTCCTCTCTAATTCATGAGTTGCAAAATGCATACAGTTGGTGGATTTTCACTTTATCCAGTCCTCTACTTCAGGGGTCTCCAACCTTGACAACTTTAAGACTTGTGGACTTCAACTCCCAGAGTTCCTCAGCCAGCAGAGCAAAGCTGGCTGAGGAACTCTGGGAGTTGAAGTCCACAAGTCTTAAAGTTGCCAAGGTTGGAGACCCCTGCTCTACTTGTCTTGAAAGACCAAGGAGACAAAAAGCAAGGGAAGGGCCTCTTTTTCAATTGTACTCCAAATAGCCACCTTGCCTCCACCATTGAAATATACTGGAGGAAGGAACAGCATTAACATTTATTGCATTCTTTTCTCTTCACAGCTTCCAAACATTTCTCATTTGAAACAGTAACAGAGTGGTGCCTGTATTTGCTAAATGAACATTTTTTGTGGGAAAGACTTCACACCCAAAAAAACCTGTGTTCTTAATATCTGAAATCAGAGAACCAGACCCAGGTACAGCTTCCTCAGAACAGCCATATAACCAACTGTAAACATGGTCAAGAATCCAGGTTCCAGATGTTCCAAGCAGCCCACAGAATTAAGAGTGGAATCCATTCTATAGTACATCAGTTAAGATCTACATTTGACATATCATGTTCAGTTTTCTTCCAAAGTGAGCAAAGCAAGATGTCCCATACTTTCTCAAGATATCTCATTCCATACCTTTTCACAACCTGAAAAGTTTCACTTAACTTTTAACTTCTGTAATTTGAACTCCCTCATTCTTGTTCTATCTGCCTCACAAACTGTCAATTCTCAATACTGAATGTATGCATACATAATAATTTAGTCCTTCTCCTAAACCCAGGCACCTAGTTCCCAATCCCAAATTAATTAATATCCTACCTTTATTATTTTTGTACATAACTCAAGGTGGTGAACAATGCACCTTCTTCCTCCCATTTTCCCCACAATGGGAGGAACAATCCTGTGAGATGGGTTGGGCTGAGAGAATGATTGGTCTGAGGTCAGCTGGCTTTCATGGCTAAGACAAGACTAGAATTCACGATCTTCTGGTATTTAGTCTGATGCCTTAACTACTAAACCAGGGTGTCAAATTTACGTCAACACATTGTGGTCACATGATGTATTGCAACTTTTCCCTTCACTAAAATGAGGATGGACATGGCCAGCGTGTGACGCATCTGCCCCTTGGGATGCGAGTTTGACACCCCTGTACTAGACCAAAGTGGTTCTCTAAGATTTGCTCTAAAATTACAAGCACTTTTTAGCCAGCCCTTCTACTTTCCCTGCTTTAGAAAGGTTAGCAAATATAATAGGTCCAGCATTATATCAAAATTTATGTTCATTTTTTTATACCCACTCTTTTGTGCATTTGGTTCAGCTAATACACATAATTAGGTTGGAGGTCAGAGTGTGCATTAGGTTTATTAAAATATATGTATTGTCTATATATTACTTTTTTAAAATTTTAGCTACCTATATGTGTATGTGTGTGTGTGTGTGTGTTTTAATTATTAGTTGCCCAAAGTCATTTGTTTGAAGATGTATAGTAATATAAACCGAATGAATAAATTCTTATCTTTCTAATCTTATTTTGCAAGACCTGAAACTTTCAGAGAAAGACAGCTACCTAGCCCACTTCCTTTTTGCCAGACCACAACAGAGTTGTCTTTCATTTTAAGGCCAAAATGTGATCGTGCCTTTACTAATACAGCTTTTGTGGTCTTCCCTGAAGTTGTCATTCATGTTCCCATTTGGAAAATTCTGCTGGAGGCTAAAGCACATCTGTGATTTAAGTCTTTGTATATCTCAAGCCTCTGTTTAGGTAAAGAGTTTCCAATGAGTTTGTATCTTTGGGTTCAGAGATCCAAGTTAGAAATAATCAAGGAAAACAGAGTAGCACTATTATCTTGTGTTCCTGCTTGTACCATTTCCATTGCATTCCTACTTCATATCCACACTGTGAAACAAATACACAACACTATACTTGTGTCTTCATCCCATACACTTAATTCCATTTTATCCTATTTTAATTTTGTTTGCTTCCTTTCTAGAGCACCCTGTGTAATATTTTGCTTGTCTTGTGTTTTTAAAGCACACAAAGGAGGAGATAACTGAAAACCACTCATGTCAGATGCTGGCCTTCATTTACGGAAGTAGCTTGCCACTTCCTTCTTCTCTGGTATTTTCTTTTTTTATTTCTCACTCTAGTCTATAGCCCTGGTATATCCTGGGGGATAGTGTCACATTCTGAGTATTAACTTGTTCCAACTCCGCTTAGCTTTTCAGATCAGCCAAAGTTATATCACTCACTTATCTGGGCAAGGAGGAAGATTTAATTCAACTGCTTGTCACCACATGACCTTTCCATGCAGTTTATTTGGCAAAATAAGGATGAAATTCCCATCGCCTTATTCTGTTTTAACTACCCACAGCACTAGGATTTTCTGAGTTTCCCATCTAAATTCAAACTATTTTCAACTCTGCTTAGCTTTTCTGAGAGCCCATTAAGATTGGCTAAGTATTATTGGAAAGTAGTAACGTTTCACAAAGAATACAGATAAATATATGGAAAAAGACAAGGAATGTATTTTCTTACCGCTATTAAACGTTTAACCTTTTTAAAATCAGGATTAGTATTATTACTTCTGCATACTTTTAGTCAGATAAATCTGAAGCAGAATACAAATTATTATTCTGGTCCTCCCCGCTTCCCCCAGGTAATCTAGTTTGCAAGCATCTTCAACAAGAGGTTCCTTTTCCCAGGTTATTCCTGGGCATGCTTACTGAGGAATTACCCTATGTTCCCATAGGCTGAATGCACGTTTAAAAATCCTTGATAGGAGACTGGTGCATCATGCACCAATCACTTTCAGATATTGAATCATATGGTATTTCCTGGCAGAACCTCTTCTAGTACTAGAATTAGTCTTGGAAATTATGCAGAAAGCCCATTATGAGTATTATGCTATTTGTGCCTATTATTATGGAGGTTTTCTATCTCCTGAAGAACCTGCCATTGCTGCTTTGCTAGAGAAAGTTTGTAATTATACCTGCACACTCCACTCACTGAACTACTACCAAAGCTTGGAGATTAGCATGTATGTAACAATAATCTTGAAATACTGTATTGCCCTTGACATGCCTTATTTTCATTCTCTTCCTTGTTCAGTAGCCCCTTCACTCAAGAGGTAGTTTCTTCCATGTACAGAAAACTGGAAAACAAAAGTGCACCTTGAGTTTTATTAGCATAGACTTGAACTATTGTTACATAAAAGAATCAGAGCATTCTTCTCTGTGAGGTGTGGGACCTTCTCAGACGTGTAATTCAAATCTCATAAAATCAGAGAAGTCAAAAATAAGGAAGCTAATATTTATTCCACTGAAGCATGCTACTTGAAGAATGAGCTCACTACTGCTTGTGGGGCTTGAAAATCCAGCATCTTATGTATGCCCCTCTCCTTAAGAGGGGGCAAATGGTAAGCAAAGGTATCTAGATTGTTGGAAGAACTAGAGAGGGTGCTTCAAAAGTGTAGCCTTGTTCCAGTGGTCTTTTTCAAAAAACACTCCACAGCTTTGGAAATACAAATTATGCTCTGGCAATCAAAACATTTAGGCAAATTACAGATGACGAATATACCCTAGCATATGACCTGCACCCCTCTAGGACATCCCATGTTCATGAGCTAAGTATATATTTCAAAGCCTCAAAGATCTAGCAATCAAGAATTTGAAGCACAGGAGGAAACAAAAAAAAATAAAAAATAATAAATTCAGATATTGACCTGAGCAGTTGGTCAAGATTATTCTTTCACAAGATTTAAAACTTAAAAAGATTGAAAAGAAAGACATTATGGGGTTTTTTTTTTATACTAGAAAAGAGGTTAATTGATTCAGAATTTCTCCAGATGAACTGTTTTTTTTTTTTTTTTTAAGGCAGAGGTATTTTAGGAACTATTAAAGATGTTCTTCTCTGGGCAAGTGACTGAAAGTGGCTGTAGAATGCAACAGTTATCTCCATTTCAATAATTTCAATTAGCACATTCTTGGAAATCCCAGATTCTCTTGTCCCTGGCTCTTCACCTCACAAATAAGAGTATTTTGTATTTCTTTGTACTTTATGCTTCTATATTTTGTGTGCCCTTTTTAAGTGCTGCACTTGAAATGTAATTTATTGCAGCTGCCATATTTTTGTGTAGTCCGTGCAACTATAAAGACTAGCACACAAATACCACCAGCAGCATCACCATCACTATGTACAGGTACTCAGTTTGGAAGCAGAGTTTTGAGGTGGAAAGAGAAAGGAGGTGAGTTGGTGGGTGAGAATCCTGCCCCTATACCCAACTAGCCTACAATAGGCCTTATTACTTCTTCGAGCATTAGATTTCACTGTAAACTTGACTCGGGACAAAATTAGTTTTGTATAGTTAGAATACTTGCTACACTGTTTAAGAATATATAAATGGCATAGAAATTGTAGCATATTAAACTGCTCCCCATTCAAACAAAAAGGGATGTTGAATACACTGTTATGTGTCCAACAACATTATGCTGCTGCACGAGGATAAATCAGACAATCAGTTCTAAGAAAATTTAGGGCAAACACCTTCCTTACATACTGTCTTCTTCCTTCCCCCAAACCACTTTTTTAAAAAAAGCATAGGCTATATTTCATGAAACCCCCAAAGAAATGGCAAAACCCCAGCCACACTGCTGCATTTAGCACAGCTCAATGGTGAAAAAAGCTCACAGAGAAACGGCAGGATTTAAAAGCCAAGACATGTAGAAGTCCAGGGTTTACATTCGACCAAAACTGGAAAAGCCAGGGACCCATACTGTTGCTTTCTCAAAGCCAGATGGTTCATTACAGGAATAAGTAATGAAAGGGAGAGAGAGGGAGAGAGGGGATGGTGGGAAGGAATTACAGTTAAGGCTTGTCTCTCTCCTTTTTAGAATACAACACAGTGGGCAGAGTGGAGGAAAGCAGAGAAAGAGAGGGGGGGGGGAGCAGAAATTAGCACACTCGGCTGTATTGGCCAAATATTTACAAAGAGATAGCTGTGAGGCACAAAGCCCTTTTCTTCCTTCAGAAAGAAATCTGGTTAAGACATGGAAAGCTGCATTCTCCAGACCGTGTCTCTGGATACAGAAGTTCCAAGCATGAGGCTGTGAAGGCTTTCTCCTAGTGCAACTAAAAATGCAAGAACCTGTACATACCTTCAACCCAAACTACACGCCAAAACACCCCCTCAACCCGAATGGGAAAGACATCCAGAACCTTCCCTCTCTCTCTCCCCCCCCCACTACACCGATGGCTTTGTCACAAAAACAGCCCACGAAACGCAAGGATTTCTTCCCTTGCTCGAACCCAGCCCACCCTTCCTGCCCACCCCTCCTTTCCCTTGCACAAAGCCAGAATGGCAGAGCAACCTGAAGCCAGGGAGGGGAGGAAAAAGCTAGCAGAAACTATCTTGCAAGCAGATTGGTAAGCGGGGGGAGCAGCAAAAGTTTGAATTCTATCTCAAAGAACAAAGGCAGTTTTCAGGAGACTTACCCAAGCAGCTGAAACTCTCTATTCTCCTGGCTATGTTACTACCGAAGACCCGCCCCTCACAGGGTCACATGGTTCAGGCTGCTAGTCAATGATCAAAGAAGCATTGTCATCCTGTGAATAATAAGCATCCCACAGTGCAAAAGAGGTAGGCAGGAGTTGGGAGAGGGGATAATTGCTGCCCAGGGGTGCAAATGGCAAAGCAGCCCCGTCTAAAGGGGCGGGGGGGGGGGGAAAGAGAAGAGAGAAAGGAGGTTATTTAGGCTGTTCAGAAAGGAAATGGCTGTACGGTGTAAATTGTTTCAAATGCAGCAGAGTATGAGGCTGCTATCACCACGGCTGATTCAGAAGCCCTCTCCAGTTCTTTCAGACACGTTTACAGAAAATATAAAACTCCATGCCATTTTAGGAAAAGCAAAACACTTGGGACTTGCCTGTGAGTCAATATGCTCAATATCAAGAAACCCGAACTTCAAAAGGATGAGTGAGCAGGTGTGTTTCTTGCTAAACACAGCAGGGACAAAAATGGGAAAAACACCTCTTGTGAATAACTAAAAATTGGTAGGGATTGGGTTTGATCAAGGAACCCCAGATTTCAAAAAAATATTATTTGCTGGCTATTGATTCAGGGGAGAAAAAAATCATACCCTGATAATGAAGTTATCTAGTTGGGTACTGAAATGGCTGCAAGCAAACAACCACACTCAGAGAGCAACAATAGCTCCACAGTTCAACCTTGAGCTATAGATATCCTCTTCTATTGAAACCATTTTTGATTTACATCTAACTTTACAAAGTGGTTGTGTTGGAATGTTAGATTCAACTCCGAGATACCCACCATCAAACACCCTAAACACACTTGTGAGTCTTAACTATTGCACATAAAATATTGGTTCTTAATAAAATAAACTCATACATTTCTACAGGGCACAGTCCTGGATAGAAATCCTTCAATATATGGAAAAGTGAACAAAACAAAGGCAAAATGATGATGGCAAACTGAATATTTTTTTTGGGGGGGGGAGTGGGCAACTAGGCTTTTAGGCAGGCTGGCATTCAGGAAAGTGAATTGTACTTCCATGTATAACACTAACTCCCAATGGTCTGTGTACAGGTTTCCCATTGCGTCAACAAACTGCAATCTAAAATATCTCTGGAGAGTCCCCCAACCCTTCAGACTAAATTTTGAGTAGATGAAAGAAATAAGCCATTTGCTCTTGACTGCACTATGACAAATACAGGTCCAGCCAGTTGTGGTTGGGACCACAGGAATGCACTTTCAGCACTATCCTCCATTGAGTTTTGTGTGCCTGAACTGTTTGATATAACCAGATTAGCCATGATGAGTTTCACATAAGATCAGGTGGATCTTATTACTTCACAGAGGACTCTTGAAATCAATGTATCTGCTTTTCTAGCAACTGTATTCAACTTAACGTTGCAAGCATACCAAACATAAACAAAAGAGCAGGTAAAAGTGTGTATTATGAGGAAGGAGCACTAAAATGGTATAATTTGTTTTAGGAGTCTTATATTGATAAAACACAGAATGAACTGTATTTAAGCCTTGGATACTAGAATAGAAATTCATTAGGAGGAAGGAAACGCCAGAAATTAGTACTGTAAGTGAGCTTTAAATAAAATGGCTCTGGTTGGTGGAGGATAATAAGTAGGTTATTTAGTGGTTCTGAGGAAAAAATTAGTTCCCCAATATATTAGTTCAATTTAGTTCCTCACAGTCAACAATTATCAAAATGGGATTTCAAAGCTCCTTTTGAAATTCAAAGGGGAGTAATCATTTAATGTTGTTACCAGTCTATTGCTAAGATGAAAAGACAGGATTAAGAAAAGTGAATGATTTTCTATTGGCAGACTTGCACAGTTGAGGGGGTTTCTCATTTTGTAAGCTTGCAATTCATATCAGACAGGCTGGTTCTTTTCATATCAGGTTTGATGGATGTTTTCCCTTAGGTAAGAGCCCTCTTATTTTTCAAGTGTCATATGGTAGATAAAATTCAACAGCTGAAGCTTTTCCTATCAGTGCCTCTCCATACTTCAAGGATGTTAAAGAACAGTACTCTGACAAAAAACAAAAACAAAAAAAAACAACAACAACCATTTAGCCACCAGACCCTACACAATTTGGACATTGGTTTCAGAAGAATATAGTATCAAGCAACCGGTGGAGAATAAGCTATCCTGGCATTTTAAGAAATTTAAAAGGAATGTGAACAAACCATGTTTTTAAGGAAATTATTGGCACAAAAATGTTTGAAAATATTTCGATCTCTGAGTTTTCTGTCCTCCTAGCAACATAAGATGGCAATGAAGAATATATAAACATAGAAGAACTATCAGCTATAAACTGAGGGAACAGCTGTAGTTAGTCAAACAGTGTTTCAACTTCAACAGCTTAACTGGAGGATCAAACAGAATTTGGGTTTTTAGAGGAGGAGGAAACCGAGGGGGTTAACTGATAAATAAGTCAAAGGCCATTAGGCCAAACTATGAATGCCATCATTCAGCTGAAACAGGAAATGATCTGCATTTTGATCTATCATGGTATGCCATGGTTTGAGATGTTCCAGGATCAGCACAGCAGGCAGTTAACATTTGGGCTACATTTAGAGATTGTTACAAAGATAGCAGGGAGCTTCAAGAAATCAACAAAAGGGTTTCTAAACCAGCTGTTGTTTACCGTCACTTATCAAGTCTGTAAAGCAAATAAGGGCAATAGGTCAATAAGCAGAGGACATGCTTTGAATTTAGAGGTTGCTAAGCTTCAATACTTCTCTTGCTTCCCAGCTAAAAGAATCCCAGGTAATAGAGCTGGGATAAGCTTCTCTTTCTCTAACACACCAGAGAATTGCTGTCAATCAAACAGAGCACTCAATATTAGGTACTTTGGCTGGATACAAACATCACTCCACAAGCCATAAGTCCTACCTAGACAATATCTGCATACAGAACTTGTCATGAACAATGAGGAACCTCCAAATTGTACTGGAGAAATACTTGAATACCTGTACTAGGTGGTGCATCTTGATCTCTGCAAGAAGAGATAATTCCTGGTTGTGTATTGAGCTTAGTGTAATGTTTGAACATAGCCAAGTTTGGCTTACACTACGAGACCGCCTTCTGAAGTCGACAGCCTCCAACCGGCCAATACGCTCCTACAGAGAGGGGCTCCTCAGGGTGCCGTCGGCCAAACAATGTTGACTGGCGACGCCCAGGAGAAAAGCCTTCTCTGTGGGGGCACCAGCCCTCTGGAATGAGCTGCCCCTAGATGTGTGTATGATCCCCAACCTGCGCACCTTTCGCCGCGCCCTGAAGACCCTCTTGTTTCAACAAGCCGGGCTGGCCTAATATGAATATGAATTTTAATGGGTGTATGTAAGTTTTTTAATTTGTGGGCCAAATTTTTGTATATTTGATTTTAATGGTTTTAAATTTTTGTAAATTTTATGTGTTTTAATATGGCTGTATACCACCCTGAGTCCTTCAGGAGAAGGGCGGTATAGAAGTCTAATAAAAGTAAAGTAAAGTAATGATTAATAAAGCAATAATGTAATATTTTGTTATTTGAAATGACTTTTGTACTCAATTTTCTTTGTGCCTCAAAATGTTGCTCTACATTAGAGATCAATCACAGAAACACAAAGTTTTTATAGACCATTAAAATACTACTTATTCTAAAATATTTGTAAAATGTTTAACAAAGCAGCCTGCAAAATTGAAGCAGAAAAAGTCTTCTGGTGCTTGTCCTCCTCCATAAAACCTTATAACCCAGATGGCATAATTTGAAGATTCTGATGTAAGACATATATCTCTTGCCAGTTTAGCCCAAATAAATAAATTAACTCAAATTACAGACATATGAAATTTCATCTGACCCTGGAAACAGAATATATTGGTATCTTGCCCCTGAGCCATCTAGCTCCATTCACAGTCACCCTTTCAGCCATTTTTTTGCTGGCATATTCTTTCTTTTTTTTGGTGATAAACCAAGTAATCGCTCAGATGCTTTGTCTTCCTTATTGGATTATACCTTTTTTTAAAAAATTAAAGTTTTTTTCTTAATATAAAATACACTGAAAATGAAGACAATATAATAAAGGAAAAGGGGGAAGGGAAAGCATTGAAGGAAAGGGGAAAAGAAGACAACTTTTTTCAGAGCAGTAAATTACATAGTAAAATTATAAACTGTACTTTGCATTTGTATAAGAATAGTAAGACACTTCTATAACTTTTTATTTATTAAATTTATTAAATTTGTTTGCTGCCCTTCTGGCTTCGAAGCAATTTAATCAGCAAAACCCAAAATCAAAATTTCATTTTTATTTCTTTCAAGCAGAAAGTCCAGAAGTTGTTTCCAGGTAGAAACAAAGCTAGTTATAGTTTTTTCCCCTAATTAAAAGTTAACTTTGCCATCTCTGCCAATTCCATCACTTTTTCAATTCATTTTCCATTTTATCAGATTATGTTTTAAATTTCAAGAAATTAAATGAAATATTTCCAAGAAGAATAGAATTTCACTAGTCCAAAATGTTTTCCATTTATACCTTTTCCACAGAATCTTTCAAGAAGGTTCCCTAACCCAAAGGCTTTATTGATTCTTTTTCTAGGTTTTTTTTAAAAATATTTCTCATAAGACTTGCTCTATGGAGGAGGTTTCTATCCTCAATGAGGTTTATATGTAAAATAAAGCCTCAATAATGCTTCCTAGTAAGCTACTCTACTGGTCTCTTTTTTCCCAAGCCTTTTTGGAATCCTTTTCAAAAACTGATGTGGATCTTCTATTGTCTTCTGGTAATAAGTGTGATTTTAAATGACATCTTAAAGTTCCAGCAATCTTAAATTTGAGTAAAAAACTATTGAACAAATTGACTATCATCAATTTACCTGCTTTATGAATTGGTTTCTTTTGGGGACAAAATGGAATTGGAAGGTGGAGTGTCCAAGAGTAATGATGGAATATTGTTATCAAAACCAACATTAATATCATTCATCTATATATATTCCATCTTTCTGCTTCTAGGAAAGACGTGTTTGTCAGTCAAAATAAATAAAAACAACATAAAAATACTCCAGACGAACAGTTAATGTTCTACAGAGGAACTGATAAGTCATTTCCTGAGTACAGTCATCATTGCATCACCCAACCATCAGTAAGTGATATAAACCATGCCTTCATCCAGCAATGGGTGAATGGCTCTCGGAGATCCTATAAGGAATCCTTCTCTGGTGGGGGAATTATCTTAGAAACTAAATGTAATGCAAGTTTCACTTGTATATTACCATTTATCTTTGTCCATCCTATAACTATGTTGGCTGGTAATTCTGGGATTTTCTTTCCCAATGCTGTTAGAGATTATTTGATTGGTGAAGACAAAACGTCTTGATTTTCGGAAAACCTTCTTTAGAGGAAAATGTGTATTTTCTATTTATTTAAAAATATGATCAGCTAGACCTGTTGTCTTCAGTAGCATTTATGGTATTGTTCTTTTCAGATATGAGTCCTTTGAGCTGATATACCAAACTTTGCAAAGAGAGAAAATTCACTGATGAAATTCTTAAGCCATTAAAATAATGGCTGCCAAGAGCAATGTTTCTTCTTATCTCATCTTTCTTTTTATTTTCTTTAACTTAGAAGAATGAATGGTATTTTACATTAAGACAATAAATTTGCCTCCAAAATAAAACATACCAAAATTACGCTAATTTGTGGATAAATCTATAAACACAATTAGGTGTATGATTTGTAACTGTTCTCCTCTCATACCACCTAGATAGATATACGGACTGGCCCAAATCTTATCAGTCTTTTCCTACTTAATTTATGTCTATAATTCACACAGATTACCTGTTTGCTTTCTTTTGTCAACTGCCTTTTTTTTTTTTTTAGTTTTAAATGACTTTAGAGAAAAATTAAAGCTGCTAAGTGTGAGGAATCACAGGATTTGTCATTGACTCATAAATCAGTGCTGATTTCAAAAAAGGAAAGAAGAAGTTTCGTGACTAGATGACAGAGCCAATCAATTAATGCTGTACAATCCAAATATTGATTCAAAATTATTTTGACCGAAAAAAATGTGGGCTCTGAAGTTTTCATTCTAGATGAAGACAGTGCTATACAAAGCCACAAAAACTGCATGGCTAATGGCAACTTACTCTAAGCCAGAGGTGTCAAACTGATGGCCTGTGGGAGCGCCGGATGTGTGTGTGTGTCACACGCACATGTGTGTGGGATGGGGCGCATTGAATTATGGGTGTGGGCACATGTGCATGTGACACCCCCCCCATGCTCCCCCACTTTTGGCATGTGACGACAACAGGTTAGCCATCACTGCTCTAAGCTATCAAGCCCTGACTGGAACATAACTTTGCTTTTTATGAAACTATGGTAGATTATTGTTACAAAACAGGACTCATTCATCAATCAACACTTTCAACACTTAGATTATAAAATATTTCAAAACATTAAAGATCTTTAAAAAGTTTTGTCCAGGATTGCCATCCTGTAATCATATTGTAATTGATAAATTAATGTTACGGTATTCTTATTTACTTTTTGTTTTTGTGTTCTATTTTACTTTACTCTTCGAGACCGCCTACTGCTACCGATGACCTCCCATCGTCCCGTGCGCTCCCACAGAGAGGGCCTCCTCAGGGTGCCATCAGCCAATCAATGTAGGCTGGTGACCCCCAGGGGGAGGGCCTTCTCTGTGGGGGCACCTACCCTCTGGAATCAGTTGCCCCCAGAGATAAGGAGAATCCAAGACCTTAGTGCCTTCCGCCGTGCCCTTAAAACCCACTTTTTCCAGCAAGCCGGGCTGGCTTAAGAAGAAATTTTAAATGTTTTAATTGGTTTGTATTTTAATTTTGGGCCAAATTTATATATATTTTAATTGTTTTTTAATATTTGTATTTTATGTTTTTTAATTCTGGCTGTACACCGCCCTGAGTCCTCAGGGAGAAGGGCGGTATATAAATTTAAAATAAATAAATAAATAAAACCTCCCAGAGTTCCTTACCCTTAAGTCAGATGACCTTAAAAAAATCTTTTCCAAAAACTAGAAAAACAAAGCAATGAAAAATAGCACCAAAACAAGCAAAAATGCTGCTGCTCTAAAGAGTTTCTCTAATTTCATCCCATGTATCAATGAAAACCGTTTGTTAAGGTAAAGGAACTGTGCACATTCCTTTCAGATTTTTTTTGATGGAAATTTCAAGTGGTAAAAGCTTGCATCAGCTATTTTGTGGATTGACAGTCTATGCCACATTTCCTTGGAATATGCACTGGATCAACAATCATAACATATATATTCTATTTTACTGTGGGCTTTCACATTCTTTCTAGGTCAGAGTTCTTCCAGGGTACAGCTCCAGAAATTCAAGATCTATTTCTTTAATACGTATTTGATATAGGGAGATATATATTTGAGATAGCAAAAAGGAAAAGGACTGCCAGAAACAATAGTGGACAAGTAATAACCTGGAATTGACTTTTCAAAGAATGTGCTATTAAAATGTGATGAATTTGGTCAGTATTTAGAATAATTCCACTCTCTTGAAATTAAGGGACTGGTCTTGGCATTTTGAAATCCTGGACGAGTTTTATTTAAATCAGCTGTACGGAATTCTTTATATCAAAGGTTTTGAACTTATGATCTTCAAAATGCTACTATAAGTTATTATTATAAGCTACCAATATAGGTAATTATACAAGTAGTCCTTGACTTACAACAGTTCATTTAGGGACTGTTCAAAATTACAACGGCATTGAAAAAAAGTGACATGACCATTTTTCATACTTATGACCATTGCAGCATCCCCTTGGTCACGTGATTTACATTTGGATGCTTGACAGCTGACTCACATTTATGACGGTTGCAGTGTCCCGAAGTCATGTGATCCTCTTTTGTGACCTTTTGACAAGCAAAGTCAATGGGGAAACCAGATTCACTTAACAACCGTGGCAAGAAAAGTCATAAAATGGGACAAAATGCACTTAACAAAGGTCTCATTTAGCAACATAAATTTTGGGCTCAGTTGTGGTCGTAAGTCGAGGAATACCTGTATGCAGATATTTTTTCTTCACTTCTATGGAATTAATCTACAGTCTAGGTCTTCTTTTTTTTCATTTTCTATAACAGATTCAGCTTATTCCAGAAAATGTTGGATAACCACTTGTGATGCCTTGAAGTTCACCAACAACTGAAGAGTTCTTGTTTTAAATGTTGCAATAGCAATAGGAAAGCCCATCTCTTATAAAGTCATCCAATACTACAGCTGCCTCATTTAAAGCTCAATGCTATGAATTCAACTATAAGTTATCCTCATACATGACGGCCGATGATTTGGGAGTTGTAATCGAAGCACATCTGGACAGCACCAAACTGAGGGAGCCGTCAAGACAATCTGAAACTGGGAAGTAGTTCCAATGCAATCTGATGTTTGTCTGGTCCACAAGGACTATCATAGCTTCCTTCTTCATACTCATCCAAATGACCAGATTGACAGGGTTAGCTTGAGTTTCCTAAGTGGTTTGCTAAACCGGGCATAGGCGTGGTCAGTGTGTGATGCATTCGGCCTGCCGGCCATGAGTTTGAGACCCTGGTCTACATGGTCATAGCTCAGCCAGTCAGGCTAGAAAGTTTGCTCTGCAGAAAAGAATCATAGATATGCAATGCTGCTAATCAAGAGTGCGTAGCATTCTGCTTTGCACTGTTGCTTTGTTTTTTGCATGCAAAATTATAAATGGCTTAATACCTTTACATGCTTACATGAAAAACCAATAAGAGACAGAAGAGATGAGAACAACAGTTGCTCTAAGCAACTAGACTGGTGATACCCATACCTCAAACTGGCTTTTGGCTAACTTGGCTGATCCTAGATCCTAAGCAGGCTCAGATCTGATGAGTATTTCAATGGAGAGGTACCAGGAAATGTAGACAACAATGGGAAGTCAATAGCAAATAATACATGAGTATATATATGGATATGATTATTAAGTCATTAGAAATTGCACTTATTGATTGATTTGCTTCTAAATTAAAATGATATTTAATTTTGTGCATGTGCGCAAGGCAGCATATGAAATAATCCCTCCACTCATTTTCCTAACAACCCTGTAGGTTAGTCAAATTGCCTATTACTGGTTTCCATTTTTCCTCATATGTCAGTGCTGCCATCATATTTCACTGCATTGCTGCTTCAGTGATGCCAGACTGCCATGAATTGTGGGGGAAGGGAACTATCAGGTGGGAAGGGGGAGACAAGTAACAGAAACTACTTTGAGTGGTTTGGCTGATGGACCCCAAGGCCACAAGCCTGGGAATGGAATGCGAACCAATGGCGAGGTCACCAAACACCAGAACGATTACCAAAACAATATCTTTGAATCTAATTGGACATAACGGGGAAGAACCAAAGAAAGGGGGGAAATAAGTAGGCAGCTTTCGTATGCAAATCTCAGATCGAGGATCTTTCTCTGCTTTGTAACCACTTGCTTTAATAAAAGTATTCCTTTCATTACAAACATCATTGAAGGCTCTTCTTTTATGAATGGCCAGATTGGGACAAGCTCGACACCAGCGATGCTCTACAGAAAAGCAATTTTCACCCAATCAGCAGCTATCTTATTAAATGACAAACAACAGAATAGTAAATGAAGCTTGGAATGCAGATCTTCTTTTACACCATGCCTATATAATTCAACGGAAATATAAATATATTTTGATTGAATTATATAAAAAAATGTAAAATATAAAAAAGTGGGAGAGACTTTGGGATGGTCTAAAAGCTTTTAATAAAATGAAGTCAAATTCCAGACAGGTCAGCAGTGAACATCTGAGATTACTGACCTATAATTCCATTACACCTCTGTGGGACATAGTTAAGCTATGTGTGCTCATGCAAAGGTTAAAAAAAAAAAGTTTATGAACTAGGATATTCTCTCACCTCCAGAGGGCAGCTCGGTTCTTCCTTTCTGTTCCAAAGAAGTGCCAAGTTTGTGAGCTATAGAGGACAGCCTGGTTTTCTGGACACTGGGAAACGTTTGAAGGAATATGTTTCCCACCTCACGGAGGGGAATGAGGTGAGCAGTGTCTGTATATACAAGGACTTCCTTAGTTTCAGAAGATATACAGAGTTTCTTTATCCTGTAACTGTCTAGCATCTTGAAAATCAGCAAGTTAGTCTTTGAGAGAGAGGTTCTGTTTACTTGCTTCTAATGGTGTTCTTTCTATTCATTTCAGATTGGAAAATTCCCTTTCCTGTACTGGCAAGATCTGGAATGCTCCCATAGAGATTTTGAATTGGGGATGGCAGAAGATTTCCAATATTATTCCTGTTGAAGGAGACTGAATAAAGGAAAAATGCTATAGCTAAATGCTACATGTTCCGATGCCAGTGTCAAACTGCAAATATTGGAATATGTATTTGATTCTTCCTCCTTTAAACAAATTGGTCACTGTTAGCTCCAATAACAGAGAAATCTATGAAGTTCATGTTCCTAATTAAATCACACACACACACACACACACACACACGTACACACATACCTTCCTACTTTCCACATCAATGTCCATAAAGTATAAACATTAAATTTGCTCAGTGTAGTTATACTTACACTCACTATGAACTCTTACCAATTAGAATTGAGTGCTCTTGACAAGAATTTCAATAGTGTCATGCCAAGCAAGATAAAAAAGAACAAAAGGGTTTCTTTTCATATATGGATATGTCAGAATGACATCAAGTGTAACCTGTTGTTTAATGCATTCATTTTTACCAATTGGAGCTGGCATGTTTTCAGTTATTTTTAATTTAACAACAGAACATCCAATTTAAAACAGATAATTATGTTTTTAAAATCAGGGAAGAGCAACCGAGAGCCCTCTAGATGTTTAAGTAATAATATTGGTGATGCTTGCTGGAACTTATGAGAGTTATAATAAAAACCACATAGGTTGCTCACTTTGGTTTATGTATCACCCCCAGATTAACATTTTGCTGAAGTAAATGAATCTAAAGTGTCTTAAGGAAGAATAATCCATACAATACTCAGAAGGTGCATTCATCCCATCAAGTCGCCCCCCCCCCCAAAGGTGCACAAATCTCAAGAGATTTTGAAAGCCTCATTTAAGAATTTAGGAGATTTTAGGGATTTTTCTTTCAGTTTGTTTTCCATGCTATGAGACTAGAAAAAGTTTTATTTACAGACTTTAAAAACATTTATTTTCAAATATGTCTGGGTACTTTATACTATGAAAACTAGAACAGGAATGTAACAGGACAAAGAAATATGCATCCAGAGAAAGAAAGAAAAACATGCCAGACAAAACCAAAATTTACAGAGCTCACCGTCATCCTATTCAAAGTCTGGGAGAATAATTTAAGTTTTCTGGAAAGTATTCACTGTGGGATCTCTAGGGGGATACGGTTCCAGAGGGCAGTCTCCAAATCAGTGAAGGTATGTTTCTCTTCTTTTCTACATTGTTTAACTGAAGGGGTCTGCCAAATCTTACTGGATGGGCAGAAATGCTGAGACAGGCAGGCCCTCAATTAACCAGGCTTTACACCATTAAGGGGTTTATAAGTGATAATTAGCACTTTGAATTATACCTCGAAATCAACTGGCAACCAGAGTGCATACCATGGCATGTGTGTTACTGTCACAGTCTGGATCAGCTGTAGCTTTTGAGTGGTTTTGAAGTTGCTACACAAGCAAACTCTGATTTTTAATCCATGCTAGTTATAACTATAGGTTTCAGTGAAAGCTGCTAAGCAGAGTTGCTAGTGAGTATCAATGATGTTTAGAGGTTCCGACACAGAATTTTCTAACCCTGCTTAGAAGTATCTGGGGGGAATATGGTGGCTCTGTGGTTAGGATGCTGAGTCTTAGACCATTAAAAGTCTACAGCTTGACAGTTCGAGGCCTAAGTCCTGCGAGATGGAGTAAGCTCCTGTCACATGTCCTGGCAACCTAGCAGTTCAAAAGCATGCAAATTCAAGCAGATGAATTGGTATCACATATAACCATGCAGCAGCATTCCATGTTTTGCCGTACTCTGTGCTGCAGCGTGAGGTCATGCTGGCCATATGATTGTAGAAACATCTCCGGACAATGCTGGCTCTTTGGCTTAAGATGCAGAGGTAAACGTTGCTTCTTAAAGTTGGTCACAACTAGCAGGATAAAATCCTTCACTTAAAAAGTATGAGCAATTAAATATGAGCATTTTGGCATGCAAGACAAGGACCTAGCCACTGAGCTGTGACACCAGGACTCAAACCCCACTTCTATGCTTGAAGAACTAAACAAAGGAGAGAGCTCTACTACTTCAGATCTTGTTTTCTATACAATACATGAACAAATGGTCCCAGCTTTCCTTACCCTTGTTAGGGCCCCATGTGCTGCTGACATTGGAGAATAATGTTACCAATTGAATTTGGGAGAAATCAAACTTTCTTATACCAGTATACTTCTGTTTAATTGATTTTGGAACAGAACTGCATGTTTTGGGAGACTATCTCAGAACAAACATAATAACTTTTGGCAGTTACTTCCCCTTTTAGAATTTGAGAGCTAACACAGAACAACAGCAACTGCAGGAAGACTGAAATAACTCCCATTCGAGTATCACCTCAGTTACAAATTCACAGTCAGTTTTTATAAACTATTCTTCTCTCAGTGCCAACGTCCCAGCTGCCATGTGGAATTCATTATTAAGACGCACTATATAAATGTTAAGCCTGATTATTAATTTAATGACTGGACACGTTTTGGTCCGGCCAGCAGCTTGGGTTTAAGACAGGATCTGAGCTGTAGAGAGAGATAGAGGTCAGCAGTGCTCTACATTTGGGGTTTTTAGTTGCACAGGAAGGATGTAGCTTCCTTCCTGATGCACTCAGGTTATAGCCAAAGGCAACATTCATTTCTCAAAGCAATGCTGCAAACTCAAGGCCTAATGCTTACAGTGGAGCAGCCAGATGGCTTTTATTTTCAAGGAAACCTTTTCTTGCAGAGCACTTATTCCCAGAGCACCACTACCCACAGCGCATCACAGATGTTGTCCTGACTCCACAACATTTACAGCTTCAAAGCAAACACAACACAGTTCTATAGGATTTGTTCTGTTGACACTATGGAACCAGGGAGCAGCTCGAGCGTGCAGTGAAACAGTGCCAGACTCATTCAAAACCTTTCATTTTTAAATAGAAAAACATTTTTTTATAAAAAATGATGAACCAGCTTCAGTTTTGCTGGCTGTTAGCAATCCTGTGGCTTGACTAAGTTTTTCACCACTTCTCTAGTCATTTTAGGAGACAGGTCAACATAAAGAAATTCCTTCCATTCTTACCCCTTCTAAAATCTCCATTTCAGCACATCAAGTGACAACAAAATTGTGCTGCCTACTTGCACAGACAATAGTTCCAATTTGGTCCACATAGAACAACATTGAGTATCAGTCTGGTGCAGTGGCTAAAGTGTTAGGCTAGAAACTGGGAGATTGTGAGTTCTAATCCCACCATGGGGCTCTAAGCCAGCCTGGTAACCTTGGACCAATCACTCTCAGTCAAGACAAACCACTTCTGAAAAATTCGTGCCAAAAAAAGTACAGGAAATAGTCCAGGCTATTACCAGGAGTGAAAAAACTCAAAGACACAAAACAACAACAACCAAGTATACCATTAGAGCAGAGAGAAGAAGCATCCTGAAGGTTTGAAGAGTGTTGATGGACAACAACCATACCAGTTTGTTTTTTTAAAAAAGGTATTTTATAGCTGACCATAGCTACCATATCTGACTATATAGCTGACCATAGCTAGTCTAATAAAATTTTATTAGACTAGCTAAAAGAAACACTTTTAAAATTCCAAATATGCCTATTTGCCCAAAATGGCTGGGAATTTCAGCTATTATACTATTCCAGCTATTAGATCAGCTGCGAAAAATACGAACCCATTTCAGTTTGTGTACCTGACGCAAACAAGTAAACAAGTCACATAGCATGTGATAGGGGAATGGGTGGTGGAAATATCAGCAAGCCCAATCTGAAGGACAGGTTTTCTTGAATGCAAATATTAAACTTCATCTTATAAGCAATCTAGCAACTTTTACAATGCACCACGCAGTTGTGGATATTTTTGATGTTTGACACTAAAATGGCAATCTATCTTCTGAAAAGAACCAATATGTTGTTGAATATGTTATTGAACTAATATGTTATTGAAAGACTTTGCCAATGCATCTTAAATCCATATCAGAGAAAACATCATACTGTGGTCTAAAAATTATTCCCTCTATCCATGATGGGGAACCTGGTGGCACCCAGAGCCATGTTGTCTGGCATGCACAGCATCTCCTGTTCCTCTTCTGGGTTTCTGGTGCACATGCGCACGTGATGATCAGCTGACCTTTGTGCTTGCGGCAGTGCTGGAAACTGGAAGAGCTGGTCTTCCGTTTTCCTGCATGATCATGCTGTCAGCATTCTGATGCTGCCATAAAAAGGAGGAGACGAGGCTTGACTTTTCACCTACTTATTTTCCCTGTAGATAATATCCCCTAGGAGATGGGATTGGGGGGAGGGACATTCTTGTGGGGTGAGGTCAGAAGCTGGGGAGACTGACTTGGAAGATGACCAATGAGGAGATGAGAATTGGGGAACAGAAAGGGAAGGGTTTGGGGGTCAGAGGGTTAGTATCGGCTACGACGAAGTCGGGGCCAGATCTGTCATACTCAATAAATGGAATATTTCAGCAAAGATTAATTGTTTGGGAGTGCAATTTATTTGAGATGACATCGAAACCTGACACATGCACGCCGGCCAGCTGATTGTCGTGTGCGCATGCATGCCAGAAACCCGGAAGACTAGCTGGCCGGTGCACATGCACGGGCCAGAAACCAGAAGTTCATTTTCAGGGGCGCACATGTGCCCTGGGCAGCTCCTCTTTTGGGTTGTGACCCAGACGAGCGCACTTACTGCTGAAAAGGTTCACCATCACTGCCCTATACTGTTTTATTTACCAAAGAAATGAAACAGTTTTTGGGCCTTCCATCTGAATGCTTAGAATCTTCTGGGCTTCATTGAATGAATGTTGAAAGGGCCCAATTTGATAAGCTTGGGCTCCGAGCTGGCCAATAACTTCTGTTATTATAATGCTACTGACATGAATGATATGGCTGGCCCATCCTTGTATGAATCAAAAGCAGAACTCAGGCTATTGCTCAGGGACCAGATTATTTACTGACTGACTGACAGATTTATTCATTTATTTATCTTCCACCTTATTAGTTTTACAAATAGCTCAAGGCTGCAAACATATCCAACACACCTCCCTCTTCCTATTTTCCCCACAACATCTCTGTGAGGTAAATTGGGCAGAGAAAGAGTAACTGTCCCAAAGTTACCCAGCTGGCTAAGGCAGGACTTGATTTCACAATCCCCTGTTTTCTAGTATGGTGTTTTAACCACTAAACCAAATTGGCTTTCATGTGTGTATCTATCTATGCAAGGTTATCCCAATTCGGGTATTTGCATAATCAAGCATATTTCTCAAATCTACGCCACCACCACCCATCTCTGTAAGCAATTCTTTCAGTCTTAAACTTGGTTTTCTTTATTTGATGTAAAAGTGATATATACTGATCTCATACAATATAAAATCAGATGGATGAATTGTGACTTATTACATGCTTTATACATTTCCTTAAATCCATGTGTTCCAGGTTAGTTAGAATACAGATTGCTGCAGTGGTGAAATCCAAATTTTTTTACTACCGGTTCTGTGGATATGGCTTGGTAGGCATGGTGTGGCTTGGTGGCCATGGCTTGGTGGGCATGGCAGGGGAAGGATACTACAAAATCTCCATTCCCTCCCCACTTCTGGGAAAAGGATATTGCAAAATCTCCATTCTCACCCCACTCTGGGGTCAGTCAGAGGTGGTATTTGCTGGTTCTCCAAACTTCTCAAAATTTCCGCTACCGGTTCTCTGAACTGCTCAAAATTTCTGCTACCGGTTCTCCAGAACCTGTCAGAACCTGCTGGATTTCACTCCTGGATTGCTGCTCTTAAAATAGTACATAAAAAAGAAGACTAGTTTCTGAAAAAGGAACAATATCATATTTAATAATTCAAAGTGAGTTGCCTTTTACACAGAGGCTGATCTTCTTCAGTATTGTACAAGCCTTGATTCATTGTTAAATATTCACATTATTTGAAAATTTTCTTTTCATATAATGTGAATTTGGATTGACTAGTTGTCATTGTTATCATCATCATCATCATCATCATCATCATCATCATCGTCATCTAGAATACACAAATGTTTCTGGGGCCCTTGCAGGAGTTTTTCATGATGAAAAAACATTGCAAAATGTTCTAAATCATTACAGGGAGTTATTTTCTCTGAAATGCAGTTTCTAGCATCAACAGGATATGAAATGAATGCTAGAGACCAGCCTCTTTAGTATATCAGCTCCTTTCCCCATTTCCTAATGTTCCTTGCCCAACCTTCAAGCTTCCTTTCACAATTTATCTTCACAGAATCCACTGAAAGACATGTTTAAGTAATACAGTATTTTTCTGATATTAAATTCTAACGACTTTGTGCAGACTTAAAGCTAGAAAAGCTTTAAAAAGCTTTAAAAAGCACAAAGATAGAAAATATGCAAACGGCAATGAATTCCAGCTACACCAGGCATCCTGTCAAAGTAGCTATATGCTAATTACTATGTGACAAGTAACAAACAGGAAATCTAATGATGCAATATGACAAATGCATAATGTCCACATAGGATAACCAAATAGAGAAGTAGCGTGTTAAAATGATCAGTAAGAAGCAAATGGAAATAACTGTACAGGCAATAGTATTAGTAAACAATTGAGAATCCTCAATCAAATATGACCTTCTCTGCATCTCCCAAAACTTGTGGGTCAGAAGACACTTTTCGATCCTGCCCTGTTTATTTGCATTTTTAGCATAAAAGAAATACAAATTGTCATGCATAGGTTCCTTGACCCCAATTTGGATTTATGCTGACATGGGCTGAAATAACTCCATCCATCTATCCGTCCATCCATCAAGCCATCCATCCTTGAAATGATATTGGATGCTGACAATATGAGAGCAACTTAGGCTGTAGCTGGGAACAGATTGTTAAGAGGGAATAGTCACTGTAACTTCAAAACTAGCCCAAAGTTTTGTCTAGTCCTAGTTTGCTTCCTGAGTCACACAATTTTGCTGAATTCTGTGCATCAATACTGAAGACATAGAAATTCATGAGAGCAGGGCCTTTGGAATTTATCATTTCATTAAAGGTTTTAGCTCCAACAAGCCTGGGGCTCGGTAAAGAGGATAATCTTACATAAGCAGAAAGGAACCTATCCTCCTAATATTAAGTAATACCTTTAGAATTTGAATCTGTTATCTATTTTTGAAAAGTCTATAGCCTAAAAAGGGAAAGATGAAGAGTTATGTTTCTACATGATGATAAGTTTATGGATTGAATTAATTCCATATTGGTACTGAATTGGTATTATATGGATTTTTTAAATTAGCATTTTTGTTACATTTAGTCATTTAATAGAGTATAATGTTGGTTGTTTTTTAGTCGAATAACCACTACTTTATTTCTGATCACACCATTGTTCATATTCATTTTTTTTTAAAAAAATATAATTTGAATAATTACAAAAGGTTTGTACCAATGGATAACTACCTTAAAGAATGTGAAATTAATATCTTTGTATTTTAAAATCAGGCTAATGCAGCAGAAACTTCTTTTCTGTGTATATTGGATAACTCAAAGAATGTTTAATAAGGTTTGGATGCAGTTGACTTCTGCTGGAACACTGATTCATAAGAGTTTGGGCTCATCTTACTCTTGGCATATTTGGGGCTGAAATCCAGAGATAGTTAACATGATTTTAGATTGATTACTGCTGGTTAAAGATCCATATGTTCTGCTTGGCTGTTTCCCCAGCATTTGGAATCTATCTAGACATCAAGAACTGTGAATCTTTCATACAACGGGGATAGCCAAAAGAATTATTAAATAATATTGGAAGACAAAATCTATGCCAGACATGCAACAGTGGACTGCTGATAGAAGTGATCTCTCAATATTTGAATTGGGGTTGGAAGTTTTCAAGGGAGCACCAGAGAAGAAGACTTTCAAGCAAGTTAATTAGTTTTTGGAGTTAGTTTGTGCATTGGATAAATTTCTAGGCATTATCAACATGTTTTCTTCCTTGTAGATTTCAATATTATGAGTTTGATGCAGTCAAAAAGAAGAGATTTGAAGTTGTAGCGTTCTTCACCAGTTCAGCGTCACTCTTGAAGGGAGCTGGGTGACAAATAAATTTCACAAATAAATAAACGAACTGTTTTTAAACAGTCATAACAGACAGCTACAAACAGAAAACCACACTGGCTCCTAATCACCAGTGGTTGGACAATTGTGAAGTTGTATTTTGTTTCACTAACAATAAAGTTCTATGAGTACCACCTTAGCAAACCTAGATAATGTTTTTTGCTTTTCCGTTTCCCCTCCTCCTCTTGATAGGAGCGGGTTTGAAAGTGGACCCATTCCTCAGGACTTTTACTAGTCATCCACTTTGTAAATGGTAAACTCTGTAAATTTGTCAACTGGTTGTCTTTTTTGGAGGGAGATGGAGTATTGTTCTGTTTTGGAAATCTGAAATCCCCAAGCAACAGAAATACAAGAAAAATAGACCTCCTCATTATGCGAAGGGAATCATTTTCCACTCTCCTAAAAGCAATGGCTTGTGTCTTATCTTTGCTAGTAACTCTTTATTCTTATTTATTCTATGGAATTTATTTCCCCGATACTATGCTTTCTGTAATTTGGAAGCAGTCTGCTGAGGTACTTCACTGAATTATTCTTTCTGTGTTTCCAAATCAACTTTATTAAATTTCAAAAAGATACAAAATACAAAATAAAAAGGGAAAAATTGGAGGAAGAGGGAAGGAATTGATTTATCCTTTCTGATCCTAGGAAATTTCAGAAGCTGTCAGCAAGTCCCCCTTGGATGCTCATAATTACCATATCTATCTAACAACATGGCAACCTCCTTTACTTTGGAATGAAATAGAACAGGACAACAGAGTTGGAAGGGACCTTGGAGGTCTTCTAGTCCAACCTCAAGCAGGAACCCTATACTATTTCTGACAAATGGTTGTCCAATCTCTTCTTTAAAAACTCCAGTGTTAGAGCACCCAGAACTTCCGAGGCAAGTCATTCCACTGGTTGATTGTTCTTTTGATTTCAGGAAATTTTTCCTTAGTTCTAGATTGGTTCTCTCCTTGCTTAGTTTTCATCCATTGCTTCTTGTCTGGCCTTGTCTGGCTTTGGAGAATAGACTGACCCTCTCTTCTTTGTGCCAGCACCTTAGATATTGGAACATTGCTATCATGTCACCGCTAATCCTTCTTTTCACTAGACTAGACGTACTGAAACTATTCTCCAAAGCACCTGAGGGTAGAAAATGAAGCAATGGGTGGAAACTAATCAAGGAGAGAAACAACTTAGAACTAAGGAGAAATTTCCTGACAGTTAGAACAATTAATCAGTGGAACAACTTGCCTCCAGAAGTTGTAAATGCTCCAACACTGGAAGTTTTTAAGAAAAGATAAGATAACCATTTGTTTGAAGTGGTATAGGGTTTCCTGTCAGGGGGTTGGACTAGAAGACCTCCAAGATCTCTTCCAACTCTGTTATTCTATTCTATTCTATTCTATTCTATTCTATTCTATTCTATTCTATTCTATTCTATTCTATTCTATTCTATTCTATTCTATTCTATTCCATTCCATTCCATTCCATTCCATTCCATTCCATTCCATTCCAGTCCATCCCATCCCATCCCATCCCATCCCATCCCATCCCATCCCATCCCATCCCATCCAGCCTCCCGTTCCCTAATCATCTTTGGTGCTCTTGTCTGCACTTTTTCTAGAATCTCAACATCTCTTTTATGACATGTAAATAAAATCAATTGAATGAAATCAAGGTATTGTTGTGAGTGAACCTTTATTTTCAAAAAAGCAGAACCTGTTCACATGTGGATGACATTGAGCCATAAAAGCATAAAAGGGAAACATAGAATTTTAAAGTAGTATTTGGACTTTTTTATGAACTTATTTTTCCATTTGCCAAAAAAAATCCAGTTTCTGCAATGATGAACTCAAGATGAATAGAACAGAAGGAAAGAATGCAAACCATTTCTGCAGCACTAACAGAGCTTTTTCAACCACTTGCCCTTTTGCAGTATTTTGCAGCCCAGAGGGCAAAAGAACTTTATAGAAAGCCTGGGTTTGATCTGAACATTTTCAAAATTGAAGTGGTTCTGAACAATTTTGTTTTCAGGAAAAAAAACTTGCGGTATTAAAAAGAAACTAAGGTGACTACATTTGAGGAAAAGAAGTAACAATCAGATGAGCAGAACCTATCACATGAGTTTCTTCCATTGTGTAAGGAAGCTTCTCTCACACAAATGCAGATCTCAAACCCATGCTCACTGGTTCACCGGAAAAATACCCGCATAAGTATAAGGAGGAGTTCTATTTCTATCATATATGTTGTAAAACAGACATTCAAGGCAGTGGTGAAATATAATTTTTTTTACTACTGGTTCTGTGGGCGTGGCTTGGTGGGCATGGTGTGTGGTGGGCATGGCTTGATGGGCGTGGCAGGGGAAGGATACTGCAAAATTTCCATTCCCACCCAACTCCAGGGGAAGGATACTGCAAAATCCCCATTCCCTCCCCACTCCTGGGGGAAGGATATTGCAAAATCTCCATTGCCACCCCACACTGAGGCCAGCCAGAGGTGGTATTTGCCGGTTCTCCGAACTACTCAAAATTTCCGCTACCGGTTCTCCAGAACGTGTCAGAACCTGCTGGATTTCACCCCTGATCCAAAGGAGGAATGGTGAACTGTAGATGTCTGCAAAAACAGAGATGATGACTGCAGCAAAAATCAAGGAACCAGGGACTAGACATGGTCCTTAGAACCTCTCCAAGTAAGGAGAGAATGGGAGATTGCCCACACATTCTGGATGGCTGCTCCCTATGAGGAGACTGCAGCCCAGTGGTATTCTCTGGGTTTGAACACTGGTATTAGCCATCTTGTTCATAATTGTGGCAAAGACTTTTAAGTAGCCCTAAACTCACAAACCTCACATTTTAATTACTTTCAGAAATTGCTTATTAACTACGGTACTTCTAAGCTATTGGAATAACCCTTTGGCCCTTTGGAATAACAAGTTTGAAATTTCCAGGTTTTAAACCACTTTAATCTTGAATGAAAGAAACTTTAATTATAAAGTTAAGAATTTAAAAAGTATGAAATAAACAGCAAAAAGTGAAATAAGAGTTTGATCTTAGAAAGTTATAAACAGGAATTAATACAAAAAATTTATATATGCGCAGAGATGGACAAACTAACTTTAGAGTTACAGGATAAGGAAGACTCAAAATACTTCAAAATATGGAATAGCTGGTACCAGTGGATAAATCAAAGGAGGGGGAATGGTTAAAGATGAAATTCAGAAGAAATCAATATAAATAAACAACTGCACTGTCAGAGATATACAAAAGGAAATAAGTCACTGTGCGTATGTATATATGTATATATAATAATAGAAAGTAGTCAATAGTCAATAGATGAAGTTGAGTACTGTATATGTACTGTATATGTATATGCAATCTGTGTTTTTGATTAAGAGAAACTTGTTTGTTTCTCTTATATTTGTTTTAAATGTCTTTTTTAAATACGAATAAAGTTTGTTTTTAAATTAAAAAAAAAAAAGAAAGTTATAAACAGAGTAAGGATTCAGATAAAAATGAAATAATAAAACTTTTACAAGATATTTGAATTAATTATAAAGTACAAGCAGCTTCTCATGGGAAATAGATCATGCTTTGGTTTTCCCAAGACACAACAGAGATAAATAATTTCACAATTTCAAAAACTGGACACTAGAGGGGACTAGAGGTTTTAGGTAGAGAAAAAATATAGTGGCCTGCAAGATGGTCATGACAATAGCAATAGCAATGGCACTTAGACTTATATACAGCTTCATACTGCTTTTACAGCTCCCTCTAAGCGTTTTACAGAGTCAGCATATTGCCCCCAACAATCTGGGTCCTCATTTTATCTCATTTTACCTCGGAAGGATGGAAGGCTGAGTCAACCTTGAGCTGGTGAGATTTGAACTGCCGAACTGTAGCTAGCTGTCAGCTGAAGTAGCCTGCAGTGCTGCACTCTAACCACTGCACCATCTCTGCTCTTTAAAAAAATACTAAGGGACACTTCTGAAGAATGGAATCAGAAAATAATAGCCACGTAGTGAACGAAGTCAGTAATGATGTTTGCTTTTATCCATAGACTAATATGTCCAAAAGATGATATTGATTTATAACTGACAGGTCAACAGAATGATTTAGAAAAGGATATTTCACTGATTCTACAAAGGAAACTGATTGGGATTTTAAAATTTAAAAAGGAAATGCAATTGGCAAACCAAGGATATTTTTTTTTCCTACTGGATTTACAACAAAGGCTTGTTAAACCCTTGAAGAACTCTGTGTGATGGGCTAAACTAGAATTGAAGATTAATCAAATCCTGTGACAATATTTGGATGAACTGAAGACTAAGACTGTTAGAAATAAAAGAAAGGAATTTAAATTTGGTTTATTTGTTAAGGATTAAAATAAGATATATAGTTATTTCTGGCTACACTTTTTAGACTTTCTGCTGACACCAAGATTGAAAATATTAAGTTTTATGAATCTGTTCATAGTTATGAGACGGGATAAGGGATGAAGAGATAAATGTAACTTTAGAGAGGGTGAAGAATTCATTCATAATTGTTGTGATGAAGATTGGAAGTAACTTCATTATATTTTTTTTCTCTTTTTTATATTCTTTATTTTTATTTTCTTTTTCTTGTTTTCTTTGCACATTTTATTCCTTCTATTTTATTACTTTAAGTTTAATTTATATAATGGAATGTGTGGATTCCATTGGGGGATGAGGGGAAGAGATGCTGTGTAGGAAGGAGGAGCACCCAAGGACTTAATAGGCAAAGAAAAAAATATAGGAAGAACCCACCCTAATTGATCAGGTTGTTAAAAGTGGAGGTGGGAAGTTTGTACCTTCATACTCGCCAGATTCTGTTAATGATGTAACCTTTGTTGTTGTTAGTTGCGAAGTCGTGTCCGACCCATCGCAACCTCACAGCCTTACATTGCAACTGGGAAAACCATAACTTTGACTATACACACTTTTGTTCGCAAGGTGATGTCTCTGCTTTTTAGAATGCTGTCTAGATTTGCCATAGCTTTCCTCCCCAGGAGCAAGCGTCTTTTAATTTCTTGGTTGTAGTCCCCATCTGCAGTGATCTTGGAGCCCAGGAAAATAAAATCTGTCACTACCTCCATTTTTTCCCTATCTATTTACCAGGAATGTAGCCTTATAATAAAGTAGATTTAACTCAGCTAGTCAAGTTACCTTGTTTGGTTTACCTGGGCGGGCTGACATCAATTTTGTAAGTCTCATAGTACAAATATACACACAAACACACACACAGAGCCAATTTTTAGCATTGGGTAGAGCAGTAATACAACTACAAATTAACTTTAAAAAACCTTTGCCATATAATTTTAAAAATCCTTGCTAGTATCAGTGTTCTTTCTGGGTACTATCCTCCCAAATCTGAGCATCCACTGAAGCTACAGATATCTCCTAGCTAAGTCATGTTTCCTAATGCTTTCTGATCTTCTCAGTAGCCAATCAAATGCAAGCAGGAGCTGGAGACATATGTCCTCTTCCACTGCTATTCTACTTCCACTCATCAACTGGTATCTGAAGGCATGCTGTCCCCAATGCAGAGGTACAGTTTGTCTTCAAGATTAATAGTTCCTGATGGATTTGTCCTCTATTAATGTATTCAATGTCTTTTCAAAGCCATTCAACTTTGTGGCCATTATGATTCTAGAGGTAAATTATACATAATACATAAATGTGCCTAAGTTGTTTTATTGGGAAACAATATAAACATAAAAATTGTTTGCCAGGAAGTAATCCTTTTATTATCCTCTTTGTCCTAATCTTTACCCTTGAATCTGAACAGGTCACACTTGGAATAACAAAGGTTCAGAGAGGTTAAGAGGTTTCTTCCATTTTCATCAACATAATGAAAGCAGTATCATGTTGTTTTGCCGCAAGCTCAGTCCCTTTTGTGCATGCAATATTATGATGCACACACAAAATGAGTGGGGCTAGTCATGACAACATGATGCAGTATTGTTTTCATCATCCTTGCCTATTTGATCCTTCCTGCAGATCCTGTTGCTATATCCCTTTGGCATATCTGGCAATCAATAAGGGCAGTCTTAACATTGAAGGATTAACAAAACTATCATCAGGTTCAATGTTGCCCATCATCTTCATTGGTTTTGTATTTTAAATTCAGAATCTGTATTTAAGCAAGCATTTTTGTTTTCAATTGAAACCAGTAAGGAAAAAGACAAGACAAGAAAAGTTAAAATATTACAACTGTATATTAAAAAAAGAAGACATTGTACTGAATATCTACTATTTGTCTTATAAATTCACAGATTAAGGATACATTAGATTTAGATACTTAAAGTAAACAGATACTTAATTCGGTGGAAGCACCTACCAATCTTGGACTAATCTCGAAAAGCTAAGCAGGACTGGATTTAGTCCACTAGGGCTGTCAATTAGATTGTGTGTGTGTGCATGCTTTGAATGAGCCTTGACTCCTGGCAATTATCTGGATTAGTCCCTGTCATTTCCTTGACAAGATTTTCAAAAACAATTTGCCCTCGCCTTCTTCCTCAGGCTCTTGCTAAAAAGATCACTCAGCTGTCTTCTTGCTTAAGGCAGGACTAGAATTTACATCTTCTGGTTTCTAGCCTGTTGCCTTAATGCATACATCAAACTGACTCTTGTAGACTAGATTGCAAAGTCAAAAAATCATCCCCAGAAAGACAATATAAGATCACTCCCATTTTCTTGCTCAGAAAACTGCATGGATGTATCAATAAAGTCACCAGGAAACAATTGTGTTAAAGGAGACATTTTATAATATGAAAGGCCTGACCACCAATTCTCCAAGTTTGTTTGTTTGTTTGTTTAGAACATGCATGGCTGTCTATCTTACATTGTGATCCTAGGCAATAAAAACAAGAATAAAAGCAAAGATCAAGCAAACTATTAATCTGCTGATTCAACCCCCATTCTAGTTCTTGAGAGAGATTCCATCTATCCTGTTGATAATTAAGTCCATAATTACTTTTTTGGGGGAAGGGTTACTATCCTTTTAATGGTTTCATGAAGATAACTTCAACTGGTCCAAAATGATCTTCTGAAGCCAGTCATGAAACTGGAAAAAATATTCTACATCTGCATGTAAAAAATACTAATTCTGTATGGTGACAGTCTACTTAAAATGTCAATTTTCTACATATATTATACAATCACAGTATAACAGAGACATAGCTACCAGTATTAGGTATAAACCAGATCCTTTAAAATTTGTTCTATAACTATTATTTTACTGTTTTTATTCTTTTTCCATTTGTTGCATAAATTTGATGATAATAGAACTACAACTGGAGTCAAATTGATTATATTTTATATGAATTTCACCCCTGAACTATTTGCTTATCTATCACAAGAATGAACTAAACAGGGATGAAGTAATTGAGTCACATTGTTCCACAATTCTTGAAACTCAGATATAAATATCCATAAATTTTGTTTTAAATAAAAAGTACAAATGCCTAAGGAAAAAACATGTGCCTTTCTGATATGCCTTTATTTTATATGAAATCAAATTCCTGGATATTTCTGGAGAGTTACCATCTCTAGAAACATTAGAAACATTATCTAAACTGTGTTGCCAGTTGACAGAAGGAAATTTTATCAATGCACAGATTTTCTAAGAGTCATCCAATATTTTTTTGATATGGCATCCAATGCGCCGATAACCACTGGGATCATCACAGCAACTTATACTATTATCTTTCACTTTTGGTTTTCAGATCTTGGTACTTTGTCACCAATTCTTTATTATTGCTGCATATACCCCAAACTGTGAAATCACAGCTGCTAGTTGTTTCATCTAGTATGGCCTTCAGATGCATTGAGTTCTCAAGAACCAAGGATATCATATTGTACTGGCATAGTATAAATCCATATTCAAGCAGTGTAGCCCTTTAGAATTCAGAATTTATTTTTAATTCACAGATTATCTTCAACTTTATTATTATATTATTAAAACCCTATGTACAAAGCAAAAATGATTGGACTCAAAAGCTTAATTTGGTTCATTCCAAGATATTTTTTTTCCTGTTTATTGATATACCGAATGTGTTGCAACATCCCGTCACTAGGAAATAAACTGTGACAATATGTACAGCTTTAGAGAATGATGAAAGGAAGAAGAAACTTAGAAACTGGCTAATTGTCAAGGTATCTTGTCCAATCATCATGAGATTTGATGTTCCTGGAAACAAAGCAGTCTCTGTGAAGTCTTAATCCAGTGCTTTAACTCCTTTCCCTTGATTTATTGCGTTTGCATGTTACCAATCTTTCATCCTATTACATCCTGGCCAAAAACAGCAAGGCTTTGTGCTGAGGCAGAACCAGATCTGTATAATTAGTCAAAAAGAGTTTGTGACAAAACCATCCCTTTCTTGTTTTTTTTTTTGTAAACTACAAACGAATGTATTGACTGAGTAGTTGGACACCATCAAGGCCTCACCTAGGACACCAAGCTGCACTTGAAGGCTTATAAAAGGGGACTGAGTAACAGAGACAATAATCTCACCACCACTACCACCCACCAAAAGAAACTGGGCAAGGGAAACAGACCAAGTTATCTTTATGTTATAACTGCTGACCATGGGTGTTAACTTAAAAACAAAGAAACAATTTTAAAATCTTGAACACTTCAGTTCTTTGAGAGTAAAAAAATACTATTTAAGATCTTCTCAGGATTTTTTTCTGGAACTGCTCTAATGGGCTTATCTGCAAAAGATTCATTCTGTACACATATTTATTACTTTTAGGCAAATCAGTTAATGTGCATGCATTGTAAATTCAGACACTGTATATAATGTCTGTATCAGTGGTGGGTTGCCTCTGGTTCGGACCGGTTCGCAAGAACCGGTAGTAAACCGGCGGGAGACCCTGCCCACCATCCCGGATGTTGTCATCGGTGATGTGCGCATGTGCAGAAGCCCGTTGCGAACCGGTAGTAAAGGTAAGTAGAACCCACCCCGGGTCTGCATATAATGTACAGACATTATTATTGTAAAGCCAAAATCTTGAACCAAAATTTCTGCTATATTCATGCTGACATATTGCAAGCAAATCAGTGCTTGTAATATCACAATGCTAATCAATGAGAATAACCAGCCTTTTATAATGGAAGGATAAAAAATGGGTAACGATTATTACAAAAGGTTATCTCTGTATTATATATCAGAAAGTTGTTTACATACATTGAGAATGATTTGGCATAAATATATTTCCATATTGCCAAACTTAAATGATATCATTAGTAGAATAATATATTAAGGAAAATTACAAGTTTGTACTGTAATGTCTCTGGATCCTAAACAATGCTATACTTATTTTGAAAACATGATGTTTTTGGATTGAAAGGACTGATAGCTGTAAAGATGGATGGATATCCATGTAACTTCATCTTAAAGGGTAGTTTTGTGAGCCACCATTTGTGCTTTGTGGTCAGAAGAATTTACCATGTAGTCTAGATATGTCTTCCTCAATTTTGCTTTCTCCAGCATCGTTATCAGTTTGATAAGATTTTGGGTTTTTATCTCTAACACATCTAGAAAGCAACAGGACTGGGAAGGATGTTCTAGAACGCAAGACCAATGCTTCTGTTCTGTTCTAGTTATCAATTAATCAAGAAAATCAGCCTTTTACAAAATAAATACCAAGCACCTTGGATCAACATTCCTGAGAAGTCTCACTTCCGGTTTGCTGTTTGTCGCTGCCAGACGTTCCTTTGGGATCGTCAGTTTCCATCGCCTGTCAGAGCCGCCTTCACAACGGAATGGCGGCTCAAAAAAACTCCGTTTTCATGAGGAAACGGAGATAGAGCCGGCAGGGGTGGGTAGAACTCTCTGCGGAGTCCCAAAAGTTTTTCCTTTACTTTTGGGACGGAGCGGATGAGATGCCCCGTATCCCCAGCCGCTGCTCCGGGCTTTGGGAGACCTCTGCTGATGCAGAGCCAGGCGTCAAAAGCAAGCCTGCAAATTTAACAGACTACTCAAAGAAAATGTGAGCTGGACCTGTAATACTGAACCGCAAGTATTTTACTGATTTTTTAAAAAAAATTACTTAAGAGAGAGGAGGAAAAGAAAGAGGAAAAAAAGCCTTTTAAAATGGCGTCGGCTGGAGGAGAGGCTGAAAGGGAAAGTCCTTTCGTTTTTTTTTTTTTAATAGACTTTATTGAGATTTTTTACAGAACAAAAAGGAAAAAAAATGAGAAAAACAAACAAACAAACAAACAAACAAAACAATCATTCAAACAATAACATAAAACACATAAATATAATAAACATTTTTCAATTTGTATCGGATATGCAGTGTTTTAACTATTTACATAAATAATACTTATTGATATTATTGGTATACTATATGGTGTGGGAAAGGTGGTACAAGTGGTTGCATGATAAAATGGAAGAAAGATCAAAGGTGTGTTAAATATTGGTTAAAAGTGAGTCAAAATGTCCTTTCGTTTTTTATTACTACAATGTAGCGGAATAAATACCACTGGCTACATTTGTAGACAAAACTTCGCTCCTGTGTCTTTTTCTCTTTTTTTTCCCTTGGAGACCTGATATTGTTGTTGATTGGAAAGAAGTCTTTCTTGCTTTTTTTTAACAAAGCCTGCCTGGGCGGAAACATGGCACTGAGACTCATAAAGCCAGATAAACAAGAAGGGGGGGGATTCCCCCACCAACAACTTAAAGGAACAAGTCTTAACTCTTCAGTCTCAGAAACCTGATTTTAATATAATAGAATTTTTTATAGAGGAGATTGAAAGAAGGGAGGAGATTGTGAATCAGCAACTTGAAAAATTTAAGCAGGAAATTAAAGAATTGGTGAAATCTAAGTTTGATTTTTTGGAGAAAAAACTCTCAAAAGTGGCTAATGGTTTTACAGAATTTATGATACAGTTGGACACAAATACTAATGTACTAGAGTCTAAAATGGAAGAAATTCAAGATAAATTGGACAATAGAATTCAAAAAATTGAAAATGATTTGACAAACACTCAGGATAATAGCTTAGAAGAAAAACCTAAAATGGATGCTGATCAAAAGTATGGTAATGCAGAAAATCTGCAACAGAAGATTGAAAAAGAGATTTTAATGGTACAATATAATTTCACAGAATATGCGATAAGATTAAGAGGTTTGCAGGAAAATAATAGAGATGATTTAAGGAAAATATCTTCTGAATTTCTAGCTGGGATTCTAAAGGTTCAACCTGACGAAGTGTTTTGTAGGATTGACAGTTTATCGAATCAACTCCTGGATTGCCAAGCAAAGGCAATTGCCTAGAGATGTGGTGATTTATTTTACAGATAAAGAAATTAGGAATAATATCGTGCAAAATTCCTTCAATTCTAATTTGCAATTGTATGGAAGAAAGATTTGGATTTACAAGGAACTCCCACCTAAGATATTGATGGAAAGGAAGAAATTTGGTTTTCTGGTGAATGAGTTAAAAAAGAGAAATATCCCATTCAGGTGGGACGCCCCAGTTGGTATTATATTTAGATACCAAGGAGAAAGATATCAGCTAAATACTGTTGAAAGAGCGGAAGAATTTTATCAAAATAGGTTGAAAATGAACTTAACATCTTCAGATATAATACAGGATAAGCAGAAGGAGCCGGAAATAAAGGTAAAATATCGAACTACAGAGACTGTACCAGATGAATTGCCTTTGGATTTATTGGATACCCCAGCTGGACTATCTACAAATTTGAGAGAAGTGGCATCTAACCTTAATGTGATGACTTATCAAGGCAAGGATAAGCATGGAAACCAATTAGGGGATATACAAGGGATAAAAAAGAAATATGAGATACAAAAACAAAACCAACAAGACCAATCTACAAAGCAGAATAAAAACCGACCAGATGATACACAATTTGTAGAAAGGAAACCAGGATGGAAACCAAACCCACAAAAAGAAAAGAAAAAAAGAAATAGGTGGCATAAAAATAGAAATTTCTAAATCAGGCAACAGTGAAGCCAGTGACTTTAAAATATGAATGATTATGTGTAAACACAGAAGAGGCGACGTATTGGTTAATATCATCCTGAGGATTGTGGCAGATCTCTGCATGGCCGTAATTTGGGGACGTGAAACGAGCCCTAAACTGATGGATTTGAATTATCCATTTTGGAATTTCTTTTTGTGTTGATAAACATATTATATTATCTTGAATCACAAGGCAAGAGAATTATGCTGGGGCATGCAGAAGATCAGGTTGTTACCCACTACGATGATGGGAATTAATAATCCTGATGAAACCCACAATTATTACTATATGGAATATAATTATAATGTCATTCGGGTGGTTGTTTTTACTTTTATACATATAAGAAGATATTTACTACTGATGGGGGCAGATATGATTGAAGATCCTGAATAAACTGTTGCACCAGCAAGCTATGTTACCCGATTATGGATGTTGGTTCTACCAATCCAGTGGAAAGACCTCAAAGAAGATACTATATGGATTATAAATTTAAAGTCATTGTCTTTTCTTTTTTTTTATTTAGATATAATGGAAAATATAGACATATATTTTTAAGTAGTGTGGGCAGTGAATCAAAGATATTAAGAAATGTTGTGTATGGTAATTTTGCATGATAGTGGGTGAATAAGCTAGTTAGTAGATTGATTAGTCTAAGAAAAGGGATTTTTAAGTGATATATTTAGGGGAGTGGAGGAAATGGATAGAGTGGAATAAATGTTAAACTAGATTTTATGGGGAAGGCCGCTTTGAAATGTTATAGTAATATATATAGAAGATTAAATGTTAAAGTAGGACTTATTGTATAGTTTTAAAGTGGAGAAGTTATTCTATAATGTCATAGTATAATGTCTTTTTTTTTCCCTTTCTTTTCTCTTTTCTGAAATGTATGGATAAAGGGGGATGTTATAATATTAATAATATTTTTAGTAAGTAAAGGTCAATATCTAGAGGAGGGAGTAAGTAATCTGTTATGAATTAGGTTTTTTTTTTTTGTTATGAAGAAGTCACAGGGGGGGATGGGTGGGGAGGGGGGGTTAGGGAGGGGGAGGGAGAGGGGGAAAAAAAGGGGGGGGGAATTTGTATTTGAAAACTTTTTCAATAAAAAAAAAAAACATTCCTGAGAAGTCTGATGGCTATACATCTGATGGGTTCCCAGCTTTGGTAAGACTTAGGTAAATTGTGGTCATACAACATTGTTTATGGGACCATTCAACTTTACATTACAGTTGTGTCCAGTGGCAACTCCAACGGGCAGTCAGAGGGCTGAGTATGGTCTCTCCAGTTCAGTGGTGAAATCCAAATTTTTTTAGTACTGGTTTTGTGGGCGTGGCTTGGTGGGCGTGGTGGGCGTGGCTTGGTGGGCATGGCAGGGGAAGGATACTGTAAAATCCCCATTCCCTCCTCACTCCTGGGGGAAGGATATTGCAAAATCTCCATTCCCACCCCACTCTGGGGCCAGCCAGAGGTGGTATTTGCCGGTTCTCCGAACTACTCAAAATTTCCACTACCAGTTCTCCAGAACCTGTCAGAACCTGCTGGATTTCACCTCTGCTCCAGTTCCTTTCTGTATTATAAACATGTTATGTACTTTAACTGTTACTTTGAGGTGTGCTTGTAATTCACACTCAGTGAATAGAAATTCACGCTTCTATTATTCAGTTAAAATTATTAATAACTATCGGTATTTGAATTAGTTATGAGGCCTCACTAGTTCATGTCTCTGTTGAGATAGCATTATCTATACCCCAATTTTTATTTAGAGTATGTTGATACCACCACTATTTTCACCCCTCCCTCCAAACTTTCAGAAACAGTTTAAAGATAAACTACTTATATTTTCACTTCTACTGCTATAGGAAATTCTTCCAGAACAAGAAAACTGCTTTCTGATAGCTTGAAAGTGCTAATCCTCATCTACTATAACTGCTGCCTTGAGTATACAGTGAGCACCCAGTTAAGAAAGAGCTGACTTTTTCATCAGCTCAGTTTTCCACCAATCTTTCCATGTTCCAAATGAAATTCCTATTGTCCTTTCCAGATTGCCAATCAGATCTTATTCTTAAACTTTTCTCTCCTTTATTCCACCGTTCCCAAGGATATGTGAAGTAGTTGCCCAGATTTGATATTCAGGCACCTTGCTTTCACTAGACTGTTATGGCAAAGATGAAGGATGGAAAGGAAAAAGTTCTGCAATCACCACCCACACCTTGACCTCTGTATGTTGATATTTTTTTTAAATTTTCCCTTTCGTATGCTCCTCACATGACTTTCTGGAAAGATACTGCAAATCAATGTGCTGTTCAAAAATTTCCTTCTTGCCTTTTCCATCCTCATTCATCTATGAACAATTTGGAAAGGTCTACAAAACTGCATGAGGATGTACTCTCTTAGCCTAAAACAGGGGTGTCAAACTTGCGGCCTGCAGGCCAGATGCATCACGTGCTGGCCCCACCCTCATCCAGTTTAGCAAAGGGGGGGAAAGTCCCGATATATCACGTGATGATGCCGTGACGATGCGAGTTTAACATGCCAGGCCTAGAAATACAATCTACTCATTTAATTCCATTATTCCAGATGATGCCATTACTTTGCAACTCCTGTTACTTAAATGTAGCTATCCAAATTCCTGAAGAGCCTTCTACCAAACTGACAGTTCAGTCTGGGCATTTTCCAAATGCTTTTTGAAATGGGACCTCACTCACATCATTCTGATAAGAGCAATTGGAACAGGTGTGGCTTAGCTGAAATCAAAACAGTGAGGCAAAAAATACCCCAATCCACACCATATTTCCTCACCAATATTTCTCTTTGCCTCTTCTGCCTTGGCTCATTCAATCTCTTTCCAAATTGAAAACACTGCTTTTTTTCCTCTCTCAGTTTATCTTACCTGCCTTCCCTGCATAGAAACAGACTGCATGGTCCCCCCCTCCATCCGTCTGTCCCCCCCTCCCTGTACCACACACACACACAGCCTCTCTGTGAATTAGCATTTCAGGACTGAAAGCTCTTTCCTGCTTAAAACAATATCAACACACATAATCTAGCCCAAATGTGTCATCTGGTTTTAAGGAAACATTTCCCAAACAGCTTTTAGTTTCTCAGTGCAATTAAACTGCTAAGTTGCTCAGGGAATTGGAAAGGATTACTCACTGTTAATCCACAGCTTTTTGCCTGGTTTCTATTTTGATAAAACTTGTTGTGTTTATTGTCCTTTAAATTTCTTTAAACTGCTGGCCACAATTAAGCAATCATGATTGAACATTAAAAGAAAGAGTCCAATAAAGCCTTGGAAAATATATCCTTGAAAGTTTGATCAGCATGTTTTATTCCTACCACCTCTTAACAATACTAGACAACACAGTATCAACAGTAAAATCCTTCAAGTTTCTAGGTTCTATCATATCTCAAGACTTAAAATGGACATCTAACATCAAAAACATCATCAAAAAAGCACATCAAATAATGTTCTTTCTGCACCAACTCAGAAAGCTCAAACTGCCCAAGGAGCTTCTGATACAGTTCTACAGAGGAATTATTGAGTCAGTCATCTGCACCTGGATAATGGATAATTAGAACTGCAGAAAAAACAATTGCTACCAACTTGCCTTCCATTGAGGACCTGTATACTGCACAAGTCAAAAAGTGGGCTGAGAAAATATCTACAGACCCCTCACATCCTGGTTATAAATTATTTCAACTTCTACCCTCAAAACGACGCTATAGGGCTCTGCACACCAGAACAACAAGACAGAAGGACAGTTTTTTCCCGAATGCCATCACTCTGCTAAACAAATAATTCCCACAACCCTGTCAAATTAACTATTGAGACTGTATTACTATTCTTCTTCTCCTCATCCTTACTAGTACCTATCTCTTTCCACTATATTCATGTTGCTTGTATCTTTACAACTTATATTGTTTTTATTGTTTCCTAGTATGATTTGATTGCTTATTAGTATCCTATGACTATCACTGTTTTGTATCTTATGAATTTTGATGAATATATTTTATTTTTTCTTTATGTACACTGAGAACATATGCACCAAAGACAAATTCCTTGTTGTCCAATCACACTTGCCCAATAAAGAATTCTATTCTATTCTATTCTTTTCTGGCAGAAGATCATACTTCAGAAAGGAAATAGCCACGTAGATGTTTTGATTCCAGTTCATACCTGTTGCATATCCTTTAGCAAATTTTCTTAGCTCCTGATACTAGTGCTTTAACAGAGTGAACAATACCAATTTGGAGATGTTAGGAAGAGGACCATCAAAAGATATTGGACATATTTTGTTTTGTTCATGCCTGTCCAAATTACAGCATCTAATTTGAGAGCCAGTTTGATTTAGTGGTTAAGGAACAGGCTAGAAAGTGGAAGACCATTAATTCAAGTTCTGCCATAGCCATGAAAGCCAGCTAAATGACCTGGGGCCAGTCACTCTCTCTCAGCCAATCCATCTCACAGGGTGGTTGCTGTCAGGAAAACAGGAGGAGGAAAGTGTGTTGGATATGTTTGCCACCTTGAGTTATTTGTAAAAATAACAAAGGCTGGATATAAACAAACCAATAAATAAAAAATATAAATCTTGGAGAAATCTCCCAAAATGAGAAAAGGAAACACTGGTATTATGTGATGGTTGTAGATGTATACACATCTACATACACATCTATAATTATAGTATATCACAAGACGTTCAGAGAAGAAGAACTAAGATAATCAAAGGCCTAAAAGACTAAAATATATGAAGAATGGCTTCAGGATTTGGGTTTGGCTAGTCTAAAGAAAAGAATAATTAGGGGTGACATGATAGCAGTAGTCCGGTATTTGAGGGGCTACCACAAAGAAGAGGGGGGTCAAATTATTCTCCAAAGCACCAGAAGACAGGACAAGAAACAATGGTTGGAAACTAATCAAAGAAAAAAAGCAATCTGGAATTAAGGAGAAACTTCCTAACAGTGAGGACAGTTAACCAGTGGAACAGCTTGCCTTCACAAATCATGAGCGCTCCATCACTGGATATTTTTAAGAAGAAAATAGACAGTCACTTATCTGAAATAGTATAGGTTCTCCTGCTTGAGCAGGGAACTGGACTAGAAGACCTCCAAGGGCCCTTCCAGCTCATTCTATTCTAGATTCTAGAAGACAAGAATTAATGAGCAGAGCTTGTGCAATATAGTAGCTGGAGGATATAGCAACTGGATTATGAATGGAAAGACCCAGAATGATTTTGGACTACAGTGGTACTCAACTGCTTTGAAACTCATCAAATTTGGCACTCAACACATTTTGATGTGAAACTTTTATCCTGGTACTCATAGTTTGTTTGATACTCAATGCACAAGCTAGAACTTGTCAGTGTCGGCTGCCTTGTGACTCACTTACATTATTCCTTATGGGAAAAAATTGTTTGGTACTCATCATTTTTGATATTCATTGTGCCTCCAGGAAACAATTAATGGTGAATACCAAGTTACCATTGCATTTGTTATCTCAGTTTAGGCTCATATGGTTTTTGTGAGTGTGAAATTGAAGGAAAGACTAAACAAATTAAAAACAGCAAATAATCCATTGTGTTTCTGCTGAAAAGACGGATGTAATTAATTAATACTTATTAATAAACAATAAATATTTAGTATTTCTTATTGCTACAATTACAGCAATATTTAAACCTCTCTTTAGAGACCATACACCAATAATTGTAACAATTTAATCTGTATGGTGTTTTGTTCCATCTGATAAAATGGAACATGAAAAAAATATTCACATGCATCTACACATGCACATACCACATTAATCTCTGCTTTATCTATTATGACAACATTAAAAAAACCAACTACAATCAAGAAGCCAGATCTGTTGCAATAGCTGCCAGGATGCAGCATTTCAAAAATTTCCACATATGGTCTTAGTATATAACACAAGGAGGAAATATTACTTATGAACTACTTTGTGCAGCACATGGGCTTAATGCAAGAGAATTAAATTGCAAGGATAGGAAAATCCCAATAAATGAAATGATAATGAAATGTTTGCAAGTAAACAACCAAGCATAGAGAACACCAAGGACACCACAGATCCCAATGATGGTTGAGAGAAAATCATTATTCAATAGTTCCCTTAGCACATGTGTCAGCAACCTCTTGCTGATGCGGCTCAATGTGGCTCTTTGGGCCCTCTGCTGTGGCTCCATGTCAAGTGATCCCACCACTGGCTGGCCCCGCCCCTCTCCCTCCCCTCCCAGTCACTCTTTGCCTGGCCTGAGAAGGTAAGGGCGACAGCGGGGGATGGAGAAGTAGCCAGGACAGAGACAGAGACATACAGAGAGAGTGGGAGAGAGACAGACATAGAGAGATACAGAAAAAGGGGGGAGAGAGGGGAGAGGGAGGGAGGGAGAGAGAGAGAGAGAGAGGTAAAAAGGGGTTTTGTGACTCCCGGTGTTTTTTAACAACCAGTTCTCTGTCCTAATGACTGGCTGGGTAGGCATGGCTAGGGAGTCATGTGACTGGTGGAAGTGAGTGACGTCGAGTTGGCCTCACACACCCAGGTTTTGTGGCTCCCGGTGTTTTCTTTTCTGTGGGAAATGTGTCCAAATGGCTCTTTGAGTGTTTAAGGTTGCAGACCCCTGGCTTAGCATAAAGTTGTTTGTTTGGGAAGCACTGCATGTTGGACAATTTTCAAATTCTCACAATGAGGAAGACCTTTCCATTCTTTCTTTTCTTCAAGAAAATTCTACATACTTAACTACTTATTTAAAAAAAATGTGAGTGGATGGTCAATTTTTAATTTGAGTAGCAGCTCTATGTTGCTTCTATGATACAACAGAGCACAATGTACAGTACATACACTTTTTTTTCAGCTATGCATTGCAGACTGATTCTGGCAAATAAGCTTTCTTGTTAAAAATTAGGAAGACCCAGTAGCATATTTTCCAATTAATAAATTTTATGAAAAGTTTTAAGTGTTGCAGCTCACATACATTGATACTTTTAATGAAATCTATCAGAAAAGGAGCTATCGGATTCCTTCTAATTTTTGGCAACTATAGACTGATAAAGCTCTTCTCCTACAATGTACATTATCTTTTTGGGATTTAATTTTTCTAATTATTTGGTCAAACAGCCCCAATAGTATCTATGTTTCCTCAAAACAGAGCTTCTATGATATGGAATAGTAGAGAAGATGTACACATAAAGTGTGGGCATAATGAGAAATTACTTCATCTAATAGAGGTGGGAAATTCTAAGTAAATCTTCATAAACTGATAAATATCTTCTTGAGATTGGAGGGAATCAATGAAAGTTAATGGGCTAAATCCCTTGGAGAACATATCCCCAGTTCTAGTTATTGCTAAATGTATAATTTCATATCACAGTAGGCTCTGTAACAAGCAACTGCTGCAGAACAAAAAGAAAAGAAAAAGACATAAATTTTTATGTAAAGACAATATAAGACTTTTCAAGCCTTGTTTAATGAAGAACGTGAAAGGTGCAGTGGCCTGATTCACACAACTGGATTTTTTGTTGTGGTCCACCAGCAGCCCACGGAACTAACAGCAGAGTCAGACAGTGAGGAGGCCATGGGCCAGTCCTGGAGTCTGGGGAAGGCCCGGATGAGGGCTCTGCGTCGGAGGCAGAGATGGGGCCAGGACCATCTGGGAGTGATGTGTGGACTCCAGTGCTTCCAGAGTCGGACAGCAGAAAGGCAGAGGAACAGGAGGAGCCTGTTCCTAGTGCATGCATGCGCAGAGCTGCCAGAAGGCAAGAGCACCTAAAGCAAAAAGGACGACTCAGGAGTAAGGCCAGGAGATGATTGACCCCTCCTGTAAGGCTTAAAAGAGCAGCAAAGGCTCTTGGGCTCTTTGTAGGAAAGCAACATTGCTAAATCTGTTTTCCAGTCGGTGTCTCTTGTTTCTGAACTTCGTGGGGCTTTGCCAAGAAAGGCCTTTGGCAGGGTGCCAAAGAAGATAAAGGCTTGTGATAAGCTGAAGGACTTTTTCTGAAGGATTAGTTTTAGAATTAAGGGAGCGCGGGAGGACCCCTTGCAGGGCCGAGCTGAGGATTTTGTACAGTATCTGGATGATAAAATAACTCAGATTCGGGAAGACTTGGCCGCCGACTGGGTTAGTTCAGACGAGATGACTGAGGCAGGCCTTGAGAGTGTTATCTGGGAGGAGTTCGATCCTGTGGCTCCCGAGGACGTGGACAGGATCTTGGGGCGGCTGAACGCAACCACATGTTTATTGGACCCGTGTCCCTCCTGGTTGGTGCTGGCTTCCCGGGAGGTTACACGAGGCTGGCTCCAGGGGATTATTAACGCTTCTTTGAGCGAGGGTGTCCTGCCGGCCGCCTTGAAAGAGGCGGTGGTGAGGCCTCTCCTCAAGAAGCCATCCCTGGACCCGGCTGTTTTGGCTAACTATCGTCCAGTCTCCAACCTTCGCTTTATTGCGAAGGTTGTTGAGAGTGTGGTGGCGCGACAGCTTCCCCAGTACCTGGATGAAGCTGTCTATCTGGATCCGCTCCAGTCCGGCTTCAGACCTGGGTACAGCACGGAAACGGCATTGGTCGCGTTGGTGGATGATCTCTGGAGAGCCCGGGATAGGGGTTCTTCCTCTATCCTGGTCCTATTAGACCTCTCAGCGGCTTTTGATACCATCGACCATGGTATCATGTTGCGCCGGCTGGAGGGACTGGGAGTGGGGGGCACCATTTTGCGGTGGTTCTCCTCCTATCTCTCCGACCGGTCGCAATCCGTGTTGACAGGGGGGCAGCGGTCGACCCCAAGGCGCCTTGTTTGTGGGGTGCCGCAAGGGTCGGTCCTCTCGCCCCTCCTGTTCAACATTTATGTGAAGCCGCTGGGTGAGATCATCCGTGGTTTTGGGGTGGAGTTCCATCAGTACGCTGATGATACTCAGCTGTACATTTCCACCCCAGACCATCCCAATGATGCCTTGGAAGTGATGTCCCAGTGCCTGGAGGCCGTGCGGGTCTGGATGGGGAGAAACAGGCTTCGACTCAACCCTTCCAAGACCGAGTGGCTGTGGCTGCCGGCGTCCCGGTATAGCCAGCTGACGCCATCGCTGGTTATTGGGGGCGAATCATTGGCCCCCACGGAGAGGGCCCGCAACTTGGGTGTCCTCCTGGATGCGCGGCTGTCTTTAGAAGGGCATATGACAGCCGTGGCCAGGGGGGCTTTTTGTCAGGTTCGCCTGATACGCCAGTTGCGCCCCTTTCTGGACCGGGACTCCCTACGCACGGTCACTCAAGCACTCGTCACTTCTCGTCTGGACTATTGTAACACTCTCTACATGGGGCTCCCCTTGGGGTACACCTGGAGGCTCCAACTGGTGCAGAATGCGGCTGCGCGGGGGATTATGGGAGCGACGGGGCGCTCCCATGTGACTCCTCTCCTGCGCGAGCTGCATTGGCTTCCGGTGGACTTCCGGGTGCGCTTCAAGGTGTTGGTGATCACCTTTAAAGCGCTCCATGGCTTAGGGCCAGGGTACTTACGGGACCGCCTTCTGCCACCAATAGCCTCCCACCGGCCGGTTCGCTCCCACAGAGAGGGCCTCCTCAGGGTGCCGTCGGCCAGACAATGCCGGCTGACGACCCCCAGGAGGAGAGCCTTCTCTGTGGTGGCACCTACCCTATGGAACAATCTACCCCCAGAGATACGAGTGATCTCCGACCTTCGGATTTTTCGTCGGGCCCTAAAAACTTATTTTTTCCAGTTAGCCGGTCTGTCTTGATTTTAGGGTTAGTTTTAAAATTTTAATATTGATTTTAAATTGACAAGTTTTAAATTATGGGCCAAATTTATAAATTATTTTAACTTTATTTTTTAACTGTGATGTTTTGTATAGATGTTTTTATCTTGGCTGTTCACCGCCCTGAGTCCGAAAGGAGAAGGGCGGTATAGAAATTTGAATAAAGTAAAGTAAAGTAAGAATTAATTTGGACTAAGCTGGGAATGAAGTAATTCTCAGCTGTTATAATAAAACAGTTTTGTTTGGGACCAATTGTGTCTGGTAATGACTAAGTGAGCCTGGGTCACAACATTTTTATATTATGGCAGTTAGATGTAAACATACCATAATATGATTTAGTGTGATACGTGAAGCCAACCAATTGAGGACTCACAATAAATAGAAACTGCATTAAACATTAACAGAATGTCCTGCCTGTTATTAGACAGTAGACAAAAAGAGGGGGAAACATGGGGCAATATGCCACCCGCCCTATTAGCCCCATAACTGCATGATATTATAGTCTCCCCATCAGCAGATTATTCTTTGGCCTTCTTGATCTCTGGCTGTGGGGTAGCTCAGTAGTAAAGACACCGGGCTTGTCAACTGGAAAACCTGGCAGCCTGGCAGCCTGAAACCTGGCAGGTTTGAGATATGAATGCTACGTGACAGGGTGACCTTCTGTCCTTGTCCCAGCTCCTGCAAGCCTAGCTGTTCAAAAGCATGCAAATGCAAGTAGATAAATAGGTACCACTTCAGTGGGAAGGTAATAGTGCTCCATGCTGGTCACGTGACCATGGAAATGTTTTCAGACAGCACTGGCTCAATGGCCTTGAAATGGAGATGAGCACTGCCCCCTATAGGCGGTGTCTAAAATCTGCAGAGACTCCTTTATCTTTACCCTGATTTTTATCATCCCCTACTTTTTCTGGGCACATTTACCACAAAGGCAATAGGGCACCATGATACCTTAATTCTTTTAAAACAATTCTGTTAAAGTTCATAAAAATAAGAGTAGCAGGTAAACGAAAGCACATCTTAAAAAGTCGGTGAATACCTGCATTTGCTGTGCTCATAAATTATCTTTGTTCCTGCCAGGTATCTGCTGGAAGAAGCCATTTATATGAATATCATTTCCTTGAATTTAATATCAGTTTAGCCCCTGAGAGCTTGTTAGGAGGAGGAGGAATTCCTTCCTGCGCCAAATGAAATCCAAATATCACCTTAGAGACAAAGCAATAGCAAGTACAGCTTTCTGTGCCAATGATGTTTTAAAAGGTAGTTTAACTCAACTACTAAATTTGAAAGTTTTTAATATTTTTTTAATTTTAATATTTTTTTAAAAAATAATAATATTGAAATACCTGCCAAAGCCAGCTTTCTAGTCATGTCATGCATTAAACTCCAACACAGGATACTGAACCTGCAATATTTAATTTATTGACTATTCTCGTTGAATTGGATTTTTTTTCTACAGGTAGATGTTGAATTAGTATGCATTCATATCCGAAAACAAAAGTGCCTGACAAGATATCAATCTTCTGTTCAATTGTTGTTCAATGTGGCAGGTGAAGCTGTCATTAAGGTGCTCTGAGAATGTGGAAAGGACCATAAAATTGTAATTTATGGGGCAAATATACGCCATTAAGATGGCTGCACATTTTAAAGAAATCCTGTAAAAAAAGTGACATCCTATAAAAATAGACTTAGGAACCAGGATAGATTGTGCCTATCACTTTATAGGATATATAATATGGGGGAGGGGGGAGAGAGAAAAGAAAGCTGCTACATAAAGCATTTGATGAATTTCACCAGGATCTTTTGTACAAGATTTTGTCCTTCCCAAGTGCTTACTGAGAATAGAATCTGACATATAGTATTTCCCAACATAAATTAGGATACTCACGACCAGTTCCTTTTATAAGAATTATGAATGTGTAACAATGTGGTGGAGACACAAAAATGGCATTCTGGATCTGATCAGTACTTCAGCATTTCTATTAAGCATTTCAAAACATGGCATATACATTTCACAAACTAAGGTTAGTGGGGTTGTCAGTAAGAACCCATTAAACCAGTGCTTTCTAAACCTGGGTAAAAGTGGTTTTTCCTTTGGGTAATGAATTACAATACGGACATTTAAAGTGACTTAAAATGTCACTGGGTAAAAAGGACTGTCTGATAAGCAGTTTAAAAAAAAAAAAGTTTGGAAAGCACTGCGTTAAGCCAAGAAACTCAAGTGCTGGAAATAAAGTAAATTCTTCTGATAGCTATGAAAACTAATTGTTCACTGGATTATCTACAACTTGAGGTTCTAATAAACATTTTACAAGCAAAACATTTTACAAGCTGGTGTCCATCGATAAAGCTCTCTGTTACATGAGATCATTATTGAGTCATCAGCCTATGGAATTAAACAATCTAGGAACATAAAAAGCTTTAAAATTCAAGATTAGTTTAAAATTCACTTAACTTAATGCTCGGGGCAGAGAATATGCTATTATTTGCTCTCAGACCCAATTTTTGGTGAAAGCGATAACACATTTTAGCAAATTGTCTAACTGAGAAGAGGAAGATCACTCCCAGTTCTAAACCACAGAATTGATCCTTTAAATGATCAGCATTTGTACAAAACAACCATCTTATTTTCTACCCAGAAATAGCAGAATTGAGGAAGGGGGGAAGTATTATGAGAATCACTACTGACTTCAACTTTGGTTTGATAAAATGAGCACCCCTGATTTCCAAGTCAATAGGGGAAAGGGGAATTGAGTTGGAGAGTTCATCCCTCATAATTTATCACCCACAAAAGTCACTTTAATTACAACTGTAATTATTAGAAGGGTTCCAATTTTGTTTTACTCTTCTTGAAATTTTTCAGTTCAGGTGAAGGATACTTTCGAACTCAAAACAACCCTGGAAT